>NW_009604464.1:18140-47741 GCF_000690535.1 Cariama cristata | reverse complement strand
TGAGTTATTTTAAAATTCTTCCCCCCCCCCCCCCCATCTACATTTCTATATTTTTAGTCCTATTTCTAATACAGCTATCATCAACTAAAATGAATGAACAACTGACTTGTTCAAAATCATGTTCACAGTTCTACCTGTTTCTATCATTTTAAAGCATTTGAAAAATGCCATATAGGGAAAATATTTTTCCTTGGTCTCCAGTCTATAGAACCTCACAAGTATTTGACATCAGGTCAGATCATAATGTAAGCCCCATTCTAATTCATGTCTATAGTCTGCAACTTAATTTTCCATTTGTGATATTTCTATTCCATTGTGAGGTTTCTATTGTGATGAATAGTTGGGCTTGGGTCAGTCTTAGAATAACTTAATCAGTATCTTTTTTTAAAATAAAAAGGATTGAAAATAATTTTACTCACAAAAGAAAATATATAATTAAAGATTTTAGATGCTTTCTTATTTGTATAAGCATATAATTATAATAAGCATTACCACTTTTTCAGATGAATAATTAGAGATTCTCCAGAGAAAATTAATATTCTAGATGGTTTTATTCTTCAAAGATAAGACACAAAGTAATGAAATAAAGTGTTGCTACGCTCTTTGTGTGAGGAACACAGGGACTTGTAAAAAGCTGAGAGAACACGTGCTTTTTTTGAAGCCATTAAGCGGAATTTTCCATCTCTAGTCGAAAGAACAGTGTCTAGCTTCAGATCACCTTTGGGAAACAAAATTTCAGCCAGAATATTCCTGGTCACTAGTCTTTATATAGTCAATAACTTCTAAATTACCATGCTGTATTTCCTTTTACCCAAATGCTGAAAAAACAAACTTTTTTTGACATGAAAATTAAAGCTCTATGTGAGATAGAAAAGGTATAAAGAGTATGTTTACAGTCCTTAAAACTGAAAGAATCATTTATAAACTGAAACTTATAAATTTTGTTTTTAAACTTTTAAATTAATTTGCCATACATGGGAAATAAGACTTGACAAGAGGGTGGTTATTCTCAAAAACAATAATTATGCAAGTGCTCATTTTCTATTATTTGAAAGAGAAATTTTAAGACCTAATTTGGGAATCTGAAGTAAACAATTTTTGCCTTTTTTTATTATTAGTTATTCTATGTAGGTTTGATGTATTGAGAGGTACCTCAAGAGGACCAAATTTCAGTGATGCAGAAGTATTTCACGTGACTCACAGGCATGGTTTCATGAGCTAATAAATTTAGACAGTGAACTTGTGAAGAAATGATTCACTTGTTTATAGCTAGATGATTACATGTAATTAGGCTTAATATAGACAGAATGAATTCCTACAGTGGATTTTTTAAATGTAAAAGAATTTAGTAAAACAATCTCAGCTCTACTGAGGAGCAAAAGCACATTGGTTCTTGCAGAGGTGACAGATCTTCTGTGACAGAAACGTCTGTCCACTCATGGTGCTTTGGACTGCAGTGAATTCTAAAATGAAAGATTTTGTCTGAAATGGAACACTGCTGTGCTTGATGCATCCCTGTTTTAAAAATACATATACAAGCATACAGGTTTTAAATTATGGGGTTTTTTTCCCTTCAGTATTGAAAGCTTGAAGTCATTACCATGGAAACTGTTTGCATCAGGATACTACTTTTCTCTCCAGTTATTTCAGTATCATTAAATCCTTGCTAATACTTTATTATTCACTATCTTTTAAGCCCATATGCATTTCAGTATCTAATTTACTTAACAAATTGTGTCTGACAAAAGAGAAAAACTTATAGTACAATAAACAGCACTATTAATTACTCTGTGGAGCAGGGAGCCACTATGTTTGTCAGCAACATTACGCCTTCAAAATAATGGCACCCAGTAATTAACTATGAACTTACTCTATTATTAGGGCATATATCGGTTTTCTTACAATTATTTATTATCAAGAAAAGTGAAGCTGCATTTATTATAGCTGTGGCCTTTATCCTGCTAAAACAAAGCAAGAAAAGAAAAGAAAAAGGCATTCAGCCTGGGAACACATAAGAAAAAATATGTCACTATGGCAACCAAAATGTCATTTGTTATATACTTTACTCATTAAAGCATTGGAAATTACTTTATTAAAAGGTAGAAAAAAGTCCTCTAAACTTAGGAAGGTCATCAGTTACAAGACATTTATTTCTGGAAGGCCAGTTGGAGTGGTTACAGTTTGAGGCCTGCATCTTAAACCTCTTATTTAGATAATCAAGTCCTCATTCATGTAGGAATTTTCATTCATCTTACAAAGTCTTCCTCCTTAAACAGCTCCTACACAGAAGACATTAGGATCAAATTCTGATCTTGGAAACACCAATTTAAATAAAATGTAACTTAATTGTAATTGTCTTCAACATCACACCAAAATAACCAAGATGGGATGTTGACCTCTACTGGGGAGAAAGCTGAAATTGGCTTTAAGTTCACTGTATAGTGAATATTGCATGTAATAGGAACAGTGTCAGTTCTTTAACTAGTTTTCTGCAGGCTATGAAATCAACCTTTTTGAAAATACAACATTTACTTTGGAACCAAGTTGGATTGTGTACTCTGGGATCTGGCTATGCAGCTAAAGAAATTGGAAGGAGAGGTCCTTGGCAAGAAAAAGAGAAAATGCACCAAACTGTTCAAATTTGGTTTTGAGAGTCTTCAAAGGCCTTGCGAGTTTAATGTGCCAGCTTTATTCTGCTCTAGTACATACCTGAGCAATGACAGAGTCAAAATACAGTGATATTGAACTGTCTCACATGCTTCATAGCCGCGTGATTCAGGATGCTGACTTTCCTTTAAATTACCACCATGGCTCCCATACACGTTAGCTGTGTATACTTCAGCTTGTCCTTTCAAACTACGCAGCCAGATAGAAAAATGGCCTTTTGTGTTTAAATTATAATTCATAAGATTTTTCTTGTGTACTTCCTTCAAAACGCCCCAAATGATGCAAATGAAAGAACAGTTGATGGCAATTTGTTTACATAAGGAATCTCCCCTTTCCGTTTTATTTTGCTTGTAATTATTTTTGTCTATTTAATTCTTTAAGGGCTACCTTGGAACATATGAACCAAGCAAATATTTATGCTTTGATAATTTAACTAGTCCTAATACATATGGGATATAGCATGTCATAAGGTGTTTTTTTTTAACCAATGAGGCAATAACCAGCTGGCCAAAATACTTTTAGCGCTAACAACACCAGTTTATCCTTATATGATTTGCCTGATTTTTTCTGTATCATAGTATAAAATGCTCAGCTGCTCACTTCTGCAATATTTAGAGCCAACCTCCACTATCAGAAGTAAGTTTGTGATGAAATCTGTATGCACTGTTGGTCATCACTTGTTACAGAAACATCTGATCACACATGTTTATGATTCAGTACCTATTCTCCAAATGCCTTTGCTGTAGTGCATACACACACATGTAGTTATACGTAATTATTGCTATCGCATTATTTTTCAAGCTTCTCCATTCCTTATCACTATCATAATTTCTATCTTATGAGCTAGATACTTCATATGTTGTGATATT
This sequence comes from Cariama cristata, assembly GCF_000690535.1. Taxonomy (NCBI): domain Eukaryota; kingdom Metazoa; phylum Chordata; class Aves; order Cariamiformes; family Cariamidae; genus Cariama; species Cariama cristata. The sequence continues at coordinate 44,205 of NW_009604464.1, read as the reverse complement.
TTTATTTCCCTTAGAAAAAGATTGTTTTAGCTTTTTTTCATGGTTAACAAGAATAAAAAGTAAATAAACGTTTAGGTTTGTATCATGAGCCCTGGTGCTGCTGAGAGCAATTCTGCTGGCAGTGTGATTTGGGCCTCGTGAGAGAACCTTCCCCTTTAGACAGTCTCCTACCTTTAGGGAGCCACCTTTAAGAAAGCCAGTTAGGTTGACTCCAATGCAAGTGCCTTTCCCTGTATTCTATTGGTAGTGCCACTGTTCAGTGTATATCACAAACTCTTTAAGAAAATCAAAACTATCATTAATATGCTGTTTCTGTTATGAACTTGGAATGCAACTGTTCCTGAGAAGTGATCACCCCTTTGTACTCTGCCCTGGTGAGGCTGCATCTCGAATATTGTGTTCAGTTTTGGGCCCCTCACTGCAAGAAGGACATTGAGCTGCTGGAGAGAGTCCAGAGAAGACCAATGAAACTGGTGAAGGGTCCTGGAGAGCAAGTGTTATGAAGAGCAGCTGAGGGAGCTGGGGTTGTTCACTCAAGCCTCATCTCAATCCCAGCTACCAAAGCCAATATAGAGGTAGCAGCACACATTGGCCAGTTCTGATCTCCATCAAGTGCAGATCTCTATCGACCCATCACCAGAAAAGTTCCAGATTTTCACATTAATTCATGCAGAGCCACAGGGCCTCTTCTTCAGGAAGAATTTCTTCACTGTCAGAGTCGTTAGGCATTGGAACGGGCTCCCCAGGGAGGTGGTGGACTCACCATCCCTGGACGTGTTCAAAAAATGTTTAGATGTGGCGCTTGGAGACATGGTTTAGTGGGCATGGTGGCGTTGGGTAAAATGTTGGACTTGATGATCTTTGAGGTCTCTTCCAACCATAATGATTCTATGATTCTATGAGGTAGGAATCATTTAATGCAGAATTTTCTCAAGACGCTCGCTCTTTTTTTGTGCCTGTGTGGTAAAATCCTCATGTTCACTGCCACCTGGCCACCAGTAACCTCAAGGAGCAGAGAAAGTGTGATTAAGTATATTCATGAAGTTTTCATTGTGCTCTGACAACATAGAAGGAAAAAAGTAATTAGGAGGAAGGTAATTTGCTTAAGCCGTTATGTTCCTTAGCACTTAGTCACCTCTCACGATAGTCCTAACCACCTAAATACTGAAATGGAGCTAATTTTCTATAAAGATCAGTGCTCAAAGCTCAGAAACTGTGCTGATGCTTCCATCCGAGACCAGTCCAGAGCACTGTAATCTAATTATTGATTTGTTTCTCCTTCAAAGACTAATGTGAGATGTGTAATTACATATCCTTAAGGGAAAATGCCTTTTTCCAGATCCTAAAGTTTTGCCGCAAGTACTGTCAATTTTGCCATCTCTATTAGTGTAGTGTTTTCTGACACAAAAGGAATATTTAAAGTGCTCAGGCACTAGTTCATTGAGTACTTTAAAGAAAACTACCTGGTTCCTCTACTGTATTTCAATGCCAAAAGCACGAAGTTAGCCTTGTAGTTGCTGTGTCTGGTCTGGATGATTGTCCAAACTGAACTCCAAATTATGGTAGCTGCTATTGGTCACAACAACTATAATGTACAGAGAAAACTGCGTAAGTACCATGTGGTCATCTGTTCACCATCATTTGCACTGCTTCTGATCTCTTTGTGTTTTCCTTTCAGACTTTGTGTTACTATTTTAGAGGCAGAAGTAGATGTCACCAGAAAAGCAATGATGCCAACTCTGTCCATCATTCTTGGGTATGACAGAAGATAAGGCTGTGCACTTGAAAGTTGATTTTACTTTCTCCCTTTTACCCTGGGCATCCTTGTGTCAGCAGTCTTGCAGAAGACTTCATGTTTGAAGAGTTTGTGATCTTGGGCAAGCCATGTCTGCTTTATTGAGTCTTGTACTTAGAGCTTGAAAAGCCCTTAGGTTGAAAGTATTGCCATGCTAGTGATCTGCACGTAAATCCCTCTGGTCCAATTACTGTTATAGGTAGAAATGGACTTTCAAATAAGAATGCAGTGCTTTGATAGCTCAAAGTGCTCATAGATGGACCTAGGCACCAGCACTACTTTTCTCCAGATGCTTTTGAAGACGTATAAATTCTCTCTCCTCCCTGGTCAATAACGCTAGAAGACAGACATAAATAAGAGCCCTGTTATTCTGCAGCACATAGCTCACTTACTTGAGAGCAGTGCTGGATAAAATTGTCTTGAAAATTCAACATGATACCAGACATATGAGTTGCTCATTCCAAATGCCATCCTTGTTTCTACAGTAGTCTGACACGCATACATAAATAGTTGGACTCTATTATGCAAGTGTCATAAGGATAATGATATATGAGCAAATAGAATGTTATTTTGAAAAAATCAATTAATCAGCTATAACAAAATGAAGACTTGCAATAACACAATAACTATAACAAGCACTAGAGTTGGATCAAATTTTCATGTGAAAGTTTTATCAGGTCTCCATAAAATATGAATTCAGGTTTTTTTATCAAATTAGTTTGGCTAGAAAACAAATCTGTTTTTCAACTTCCGTTTTTTAAATTAAACAGTATTTTATTTATAATTTTACATTTTTAACTATGCCCACACTCTGTAAGTTAGACATTTAAAGTGAGATTAATTGAATTTAACTTTGGCCAAATAAATAATACTATTTAGAAAAACAATAATATCTGGTCTGTCTGCATCTCTAGGAACACTTCTTTTTCTTCTTAGCCCTGAAGCTACTGAAAAGGAAGCAAGAGTGAGAGACTTATCTCTAAATATTTTTCATCTTCATATAGGTGTTCATAAAAGTTGGATGAATCATCTTCTTAATAAACCTGTTTCCACTCATTATAGATGGAGCACATGTTGCTTAGTCTAAGCATTTGACTTTTTAGGAGGTTAAACAAGAAGCATTCAATCTCAGGTTGCATTGTTTGACCTGAAACCCCTCCGACCCCCCCTTTTTTTTTTGTTTGGTTTGTTCAGCCAGCAAGCCAGGGAAAAAAAAAAAAAAAAAGCGCGTTTCCACAGCTCTACAAATGTTAAACATGCTAATATTCCCATTGCAGTAATACTAAGGGTCACAATAAATTCTAGGCCTGCTGTATAGGGCTATGTACAAATTGGTTGAGAACAATAATCCATTCCCCAAACTGTTTATTGATTGTTAGCTAGAATATAACTCACGGATAAAAGAAAACAAGGAATAGGAAGGAGTCAACTTCCATAACAACAACTGAGTCTTTTAGTATCAGCAGTAACAGTAATCACAAAAGAAATAAAAGCAAATTAACTGATCAGATCGTCGTACAACAGAATGCAGGGGGAAAAGAGAGAAAAAAAAAACAAAGCAAATAATGCAATATAAATGTAAGATGAATGATGGCACCATTTATAATTAAAAAATATGAGACGCTTATACTGCTAACATGCACAATTTTTACAACATAAACCTAATCTGAATTCAGTGAATCTATTATTCCACCTAGCCTAATCTAATCTCTCGCCAACACTCGTGATTGTAGTAGGCTAACAATCCTGAAATCCAGAGTTTTGACACAAAAAATTGCCAGATTCTTAGCTCCAGGGTATTAGGCCATTAGAGGCATATTTCAGATGAATCTGAAACTGGACTTCTGGTAATATGAAGACTGAGAAACTGGAATAAAACGTCCCGTAAAAAGCCCTGGAAATAGCAACTCCTTAACTGGACACAGATTCAGGCAGAGGAGGACAATGCAGATAATGCCACGGGTTGATCCCACCAATGGCTCTATGGTAAAAGTTATCAAATAGACCAAACGTCAACAGCAAAACAAACAAGAAAGTTCTCATCCACTTATCATAAGTGTGTTGAATTTTCTCCTGACAGTTTGAATGGATGATTCTGTCATCCAATTTCACCTCAGGGAATTATTAAAAACACCACAGCAATAGATGCCATCTGTGAGAAAAACATGAATGATACCATGTGAGATTGCCCTTGGGATATTAAGGATATACTAGAATCCTCTGGTGATACGTTTTTCCCTGGCAACCTTGAAACAGTGCAACATATAATGAATGAAGCAGTCAAAATAAGATTTCAACACAAAAGTTTGTGTGGAAAGAGGCTTTTTTTTCCACCCCACAGTGCTTTTCTATGCAGAGGTTATTTCACTGAGGTCATTCTTCTTTCTTTGCATATGATACCCTAGGGAATGTTATGTACAACCACAAAAAAAAAAAACTAATATCCTTGCAGAAAAGGTCTTAATACTTACTGAAAGAGGCTTCTGTATTAACTGTGTTTGTCTGATGACACAATTGGCATAATTTCTTCAGGCAATTTCTCTATTTTTTCCTCAAAGTAAATAAAACTCTGAGACCAAGTCTGTATGAAAACAAACCTTGCCTCTTGCAATCAAGTGCGCAGTTAAAGTACAGCCACCAAGTCTGGGCTTCCTTTGTTGGTTCCCAGGACTGTTGGGAAGATTGTGAGGGGTGAGATGTACATGATCTCCTCATGAAACAGATAACTAAACTGGTTCATAAGAGAGAAGTAGAGAAGACATTGATTCTTTTAAATGTTTGGGGTTTTTTTCAGGGAGTAACTCCAGGGAGTTACCAGAAAGAATGGTATGTGTAAGAAATTATCAGTTTTGCATAGGGTTTGTACCTAGCAGTCCAGATGATTTCAGCAATCTACCAGAAACAGGTCCTATCATTATGCAGACATCATCCTCATAACTTCCTCCTATGCCTGAGCCCTCCGTTTTCTACTGGACTTGCAGAATCAGGACCCAGGAGGCTGCGGCACTGTCCTTCTCTCACTTCTGAGTCTGCTCTGATAGTCTAATCCTCTCTAGTCTGGTGCTAACTTGGTCAGGTATAAACTGAAGTCTAATACACCAACGGTTTGTCAGAGTATGTAAACTTCTACAAGCTTTCCAAAGAATGTAAACTTCCACAGGGCCAGTTTAAATTACTTGTAATACCTAAAATCAACCAACCTACTACACAATGAAGGACTGGATGCAGACTAAGTACAAAACTTGAGTTTATTCTTGATTTTGTTGTTACTAATGAGCTAATTTGTATTAGCAGATGAGTAGTATATGTACTGTTACAGATCACTGAATCCGTTTCATGTTATTGAGTTAGTGCTACAAAAGGAAAAAGCCACTTGGTCATTCAGATGATGGATTGGTGCTTGAGATCATCTGGAAAGGATGAGGAGTAAGGAATTAAAGTCACTTAGCATTTTGTTTTATTATTTATTGACATTTTGTATTGTGATGCATATTATCAAACATCAATTATGGTGAAGTAGAGGTTATTATCTCTGCAAAAGAGGAGAAGGACAGTTCTTGTTCTACTGTTTCTGACTTGTGGCCAGCTAAACAGCACACAACTCAAATAAACTGGTCAACTTTATTCAGCTTATAAACAGACATGGTTGGTAAACTCCTGTTGAGTCCTAACCTGATTTCATCCCAACTTTTCCACTCCCCTATAATCCTGAAACATTCATGAGGGACAGTTGTACCAATTTTATACAAGCTACCAATGTAAAATCTTTCTGACAGTCTGTTATCAGATTGAACATCCTTATATTCAGTGGGATCTGGCTGTAAGAATATATGAAAATAAATTAGCTATTAACTTTATTAATTAAAATAGTAATTCTGGTGGAAAATAGGAAGCTCTAATTTTAAGCTCTTAATTTAGTGAGTTTATATTAGCCTGTTAAGCTCTGTAGGTTCCCTCTGCAGCCAAGAGAAAGTCAGGTCCCTCCAGAAACTGATTTAGTTACTCTGATTTTTAGTTCAGAAGAGTTTCTCCCTTTTACTTGCTACAGAAATTACCTATGTAGATTAATATCCTAATTTAGGTACCTAAGTGATATGTTTAATACAAGACTACTCCACAGCATGTGATTTGTACCTGTAGCCACACTACAAAACCAAAATCGGTTATTCAGTAAGGACCAACCTGTAGATCCAGAGACAAAAATAGTGTGCTTCTAGATCAGATCTGTGTGTAAGGGGCACTGGAGACCTAAACTGTATTTTAGTCTTGACCAAAGCACTGCATTGCTAATGAAAAAATCGTAATGCTTTCTGGGCTTCTCTTTTCAGCCTTTGTCTCTCTTCGGAGACTACCAATAGCAAGCTATTGGCCAATTCTGTGGCAGTTTTTTTCTGTGAAGTGGACGCCTGTCAGTTAACATCTAGGTTGAAATGCAAATAGTTTTATGCAGTCAATCTGGTGGTCATTTGATAACATCTATGCTTAGTCACCAATACGTTAGAACTGATGACCTAAGCGCGACCATTCTACACTTTGCTAGCCATCCAGTCTGACATGGTCATATTTTCCCACATTAAAATACAACGTAAAGCTCTCTGCTTTTAAAACCGTATTTCACAATCGCTCACCTCAGAGGGTGAGTCAATGATGTGTAATAAGTGTTCTCCCTGGGGTGAAAACCCAAGCACGCTAGATGCTGTACGAATAAAGCACAGAAAGTGATTGGCTTTCACGTTTTGGTGAAAATAACTTATTTTTTACCTGTGGAAATTTAACTTCCTATTGGTACATATGTGCTTTAAAATATGTTTTGCCAAGAAAATTTTCAGCCTAAAAGACAAAAAGAAATAAAATGTGAACTTACTAAGACAGTTGTCGACTTGGAGTTGAAATTTAAGAATTCTCTTTCTTATTTCTCTTATAAAACGTCCATACATAGAAAACTTCTGTTTGACATAGAGTTTGGGTCTCTGTAGGAATACTGAATTTTATTAATTGTTTTCTACCCATGGAATTGCATGGCACAAAGCCTGACAATGAGAATAGGAGAATAAAATTAAGAAGTGACACCAGTAACCACAGCAGCACAAACAAATGAGGAGGGATGTAGTGAGATTTGAGATATAAGGTCACGTCATGTTCTGCAGAGCTTTGGAGATGAGAATGAGAACTTAAATATGATGGCAAAGAAGGAAATGAAGAAAGGAATTACAAGAGTGAATTTATAGATGATGATTGATAGTTGAAGAAGATTATTACAAATGCCAAGCACAGAAGTTTTATTTTCAAATATTTGCCTGCTGTTTTGAGCATACAGTTTTGTATTGCAAACATCTGTACTTACATTTCAGTGGTTTTTACATGCAAGTTGTTAGAATGATGCCCAATATGGAAAAAGGTCATACGAAAAGTAATCAGATTTGTGCATTTAAACAGTGTTAGTTAACTTTGCATATACATGTGACAGAAAACAGTAGCTTTTAAACATTTGTGAAGGGAGTGGTTTAAAAAAAAAAAATACAAAGAACGACACTCTTCATGAATGAAAGGCTGTCTGGTTTGTACCGTAATACTTTGTTTTGAACCTTTTTAATAACATTGTGTTTCTGCTCTTGTCCTGTTTTACCCCAGTAATGTTAAGCTCCAAGAAAAGACCACTTCTAAGTTCCAGACTACATGTTCTGGTTTGAATCAAGTTCATTTCTGTCATGAGTGTCCTGCACAATTTTTAGTCATGAAAAAAACCCACCACATTTCTTTAATTGCACCTGATCTCACTTAGTGTACCTGGGCATGGTAAAATAGCCACAGTGTGCAAACGAGTCTAATTTTTGTGATTTAGAAAAAATGCAGTTTTACTTCCTTCATATCTTTTAATATTTTGTCTATGCAGTAGAGCATAAGCAGCTAAAGTTCACTGAAAGGCTTAGTCATGTTGTGATTTCCATACACACACACAAACTCAAAGGAATCAGAATTTTTTACAGATGCTCCTTAAAGTAGCGGTAGCATCTTTCCTGTATTAGCACATTATTTGCAATAGTGAATTCTCCAAATACCATTATTTAACCAAATGACTGTCATTTTTATCCCACCCAAGTCTATATGATCATTCTGACTCAAACACCTACATCTATTGTAGTGGATATGATTTAAAAATGAGAACAATACAAAATACTGATGTGAAAGGGTCAGCATGAAAACTTCATCAGCACTGGGGCTCGGTGGCTGAGAACTACTGGTGACCTGATTCCAGTTAGAGATTAGCAAAAATCTTATGCTTTCAAACAGTGAAAAAATACGATTTGAAAACTTTGATGAAGCTGTCAGGCTCTGAAAGTCAGAGACTACCCTGGGGACAAAGATAATAATATTGAGTAGAACAAGCCCCTCTAAGAGAAAGATTCGTTCTCTTAGAGGTGTAAGCAGAGGATAAAAAGTCTTTTAAGTGATTTTCTGATGGAATTATGTTGGCAGAGATTTTGTCTTTCTGACTTTCAGAACGTACACAGAACAAGGACATCATCAATATGACAATTTTATAACAAACTTTTCAACTGTGTCTTGTTCTCAGCTGTTGCTTAACTTAATTCAAATCCGCTTTAACTTGAATGGGTGGTAATTTTACTTGTTATCTAAATAGACTCATTTTTTTCCTTTGGAGTGTTCAAGGGAACAAAAAAAGAAGATATATAGAACAGTTACTGAGAGGTGTTAGATAAACAGATCAGAAAGAAAATTCTCAAGTAGATCCGTCACAGAAAATAAGTTTGGAAGAAATTTTAGTAAATCATCTAGTTCAGTTCATATTTCTACCTCTTGACAGATAGGCAGTCTAACATATGAAGGACATTACCGATGCTTTGATGATGCAAGGCAGTAAGTATTTCCTTTCTTCCTTTCCCTTTTCTTCAAATGCACAAGCAGTCATGTAACCAAATCTTCATCTGTGATACCTGTCATTTCATTACTATTTCTAATCTTGACACTTAGTGTACATATCTGAAATTCATCTATATTGTAAATATTTGTTGTAAGAAATAAACCAAAATCAGAATCTTCTTCTCAGTTTCTCAAACTGCATGGCTTAGATAAACTGAGGCAACATATCAAATTTTCCTAGACTGAATATATTTATGTGATGATAGAGTCGCTCAGCCTGATAGGACAGATATTTGTTACTATAGAAATACTGAAGAACAGGATTTGGCAAATTTCTTACCAAAAGTTTTGGTAAAAACAAATGAAGTTTCAAGCTTACTAAAATGTACTTTTTGATAATTTGACTATATTTTTTTCTTAAAAAATTCAAAAGAAAAAACAAAACCCCTATTCTTATGATTAATAGGTGGTTAACACTCATTGTTCCACTATCTGATACCTGTTTTGTATGCCAGAAGAGACCTGGGACTATGAAAACCAAACATTTATTAAATATATTTGTTGGTTATATTAAAAATTACTAACAGAATTGTATCTAGTATCAAGATTTACAGATGCAAAGTGAAAAATATTATCACAAACAAAACCACAGAACTTTCAAATTACAGTAATAATTTTTCTGAAATAGGCTTCCAAAGATAGTATCTGAAGAGCAAGCTGTCATTCATTTCTTAACACCTAGTGGCACCTAAATCTGATTGCTCCATGCCCAGTTTATCCAAAACCTGGAACTAGAGCATGCCTTCTGTATCTGCGTGCCAAATACCTATTACCAGTGAGGTAGAGCCTGTAAGCCTTTCATTTTTTAACTGAAAATTTTCACAGGAGCCCCTCCCTTCCCTCTGATATTCAAGCAGGACTTCTGCCTGATATATTGTGGATTATGCAGCTCCACAATTTAAACCATTACAAGAAGTAAAATCTGACCTAAATTTGATAAAGAGACTCATACTGGAGATCATATGGATGCTAAGTTTACTAAAATTGTTGTATGCTAAAAAGACATCACTATGTTAAGTGCTATACCATGGTATTCTATGGATTTTAGATATAGTGATTCAGAAACGTAGTATGTGTCAGTGCTTTGGGGCCTGAATAAGGGCTAGATTTCCAATACCCGCCAAGTAGCTTGCCAGTTCTTATTTTTATAGACAGTAGCTGGATTATTTTAGAACTGTTGACTAGGTAAGATAGCCAACAGTTGCTGTGAAGTTGTGATAATGTAGCTTGTTTTCTTTTTTTTTCTTTGTTTTTAATTTTTTTTTCCTTTTTTTTTTCTTTTTAAATTTGCATAGTGTGCTCAGTTGTTTAGTATACACTAAATCTCAGTTTATTACTCTTGACGTAGTACTGGAAAGGGAATAATCTCTTTGTATTAAAATTGATATGTAAAGAGCCTTAGTTAGCATTAAAAATTATATATTTAAAAGTTTCTACAAGAGTCCTGTGGTTTGAGCAACCTTTGTTGCCATGGTAGCTGTATGTAATAGTTTCATTAAGTTTTTTGTTTCTTTTTTTTTTTTTTTACGTGAGAACGTGAAATCAGTAAGAACATTTACTTAATGACTGAATAGTAGAGAACTTTTTATTTTGTGTTTTGATCTGTTCAGATGTCAAAATTTAAACGTAAGCTGAAAGTCTTTGCTTTGATCCAGTATGTCATACAATTAAATTAGCAGAAAGCCTAATTAACTGTTTCAATCTGGTTGCTAATCAAGCAATTTAGTAACTACCTTCACAGTTAAAATAAACTTAACTAGTGATATAAGTATGTATACAGCACTCATTTTACCACTATTACATTAATTTGTTGCATACCAATTACATTTTATCTAGCATAGAATGCAAATTTTGTAGGTACCAAAGAAATATTTGTAAACCAATAGAACTTTTTATGTCTCGTGTGGGTGAAGACTAAGGTCATTTCCATGAACAAATTATAGCAAGAAGACTTAATTACCAGAATATGGAACAAAAAAAATGCTGTCACTTGTTTTCTCTCTGAAGGGTGACATAAAGCACATTGTTCTAGCTAAGTCACTTAAAATTTGTTTAGGAACATGAGCTGTGTTTGGATTAGTCCAATACACAGATATACATTTGATAATATGTACTAGCTAAGAAGAGATTATGGGCTCTTGTCAGTTCAAGAAACATGAGATGGTTAGCTCCCAAAAGCTCTAACAAGAACTGCAACATTGATATAACTAGATAGAACATAACAGACTCCTCATCAGAAACATCTGGAGAAAAGACAAAGGAAGAGCCACCAAATGGATCACACTGGTCAGAAACAACCCACTTTTTATCATTTTTGCTTCTCATACTTCTTCATGAGATCTGAGTATAAAAATCAGCTTAAAGACTTGACCCATACCTAGTTATCTTCTTTTATAAACTGAATTTGCTCATCTCTCCACTCTGTTGCCTGTAGGTCAATTCTCATCTATACCATCCTTTTTCATGGAATATCATCCTACTCCAATAGCAGCCTAGAAACTTTGCATTAAACTTCCTGAGCTTTGAGGAAGAAGTTAACTTCTATTACAATGTTCGTTAGGTATTCTTAGTGCCTAAAAGACAAACAAGTGGCAGGGAGAGATATCTGATCTCTCCAGTTTAATTCAGACCCCTCTAGCTGCATACTTAGATGGTTATACTCTTCCAATGCCTTCCAATTATTTGTCACAGAGACTGTCCCAAATTTATTTGCAGCCTGATTAAGCCAGGAACCTGGATTGGAATCAGCAGGTTCTACAACAGTAGGTGCTCAGCCTAATCTGAAAGTAAACTACTTGACTTTTCATACATTGTCTGCTTCTGCTACATAATACCATTACTTCTCAACACTGGACCCTACCCTTGTTTTCTAAATAGAACGAATATTCGTGCGACTGACAAGTAGGGCATTAGTAATTTGGCGTTTGACACTTCAGACATTGAATTTAAATGAAACAGGGTTTATAGACTCCAACCCACCACGTTCTTTCCACCATACGTTTTTGCCCTGAACAAAAAGACAAGGTTGAACCTATACTTCTCAGCTCTGTGTGCATTGTGTTCATGTTGCTGGTTCTTTTCAATGGAGATAAAAAGACATATTTGACAGCATACATTGCAATGACAACAAGAAATTGTGAAATATTGTAATGCAATTATATTCATTTAAAACTGCCTTCAGGACTTTCAACTTGATCACATATTTTAACCACAGGATTTGAGGCAGTCTTGCTAATTATACAGATCTAAGATATACGATTTAGTTGTCATTAATTCCTGAAAAGTCATAGGCAATATACTTAACACCATTGCTAAGAAATTGATACATTTTAATTGGTATTTAAATGTGATTTTAATTTTGTTCATCTGGAATTGGTGTAACCCTTGTCTGAGCTTAAACAATTCATACAGAAACAAAAATAAAAATGTGACAAAAAAAAAGGAAAAGAAAATGAAAATGTAAGTGTTCATGAGACTTTCAGAGAGAAGACTTAGGTGGACTAAACAAAATATGTCTAGAAGAACAGAGATGAAAGGAAGTAGAGGCTGCTCCTTGTTTTTTGCCTTCCCTCCTATTTTTTAGATCTGGGTGTCCTGAGAAGCTGCCTGTGGATGTGCTGTGCCCCTAATGCCCTGCTGGCCTGGGTGCCATCAAAGCCTTCTGCCATTCCTCCTTGTGCTTTTATGCCCTGCTATTCCAGTTTGCTATCTGTTTATGCTGGCCCTAGAGCTTATACTACAAATATTTATGCCAATATGAGTTTAAAGATTACAATTCATATCAAAGTCAAGAATGAACACCTTGCTACCCTAAAGAGGCTCTTATGACCCCAGAAGGTAAGGAAGAGTCACTACACTTACTCATCAAATGCCTCCTAAATTCTGTACAATTCACAAACCAGATTCAATGGAGACTCTCATGCACTGAGGATTTGCCATCAGGAAAAGTAAAACAGAATGGAAACTCAAACACCTCAAATGGTTGCAAAGAAATGAAGAATTCTATCCTGTTTGAAACCACAAGCAGCATAATAGGAAATGGCAGCTTGTAATCACGTCCCAGAGTAGTACCTAAAAATTCCTCACTTGCTTTCCCCTAAGAAAGTATTCATGTTATAAGCTGAAAGGCATGTAGCCAGATAGAGAAAGAAAAGAGAAACTGTTAAGTAACTGAAGTTTTACTATGTCTCCAGAAGAGGAAAATTAGAAGATACTCACTTTCTTTCTGATAAACTATGCTAATAGTCAAATGCAATATGAAATGTGCTATAATCTAGAATTCTTCCGGTTTTGTAATGCAGTAACTGAACTACAGAACTGCATTACAGGATAATAGAACCTATAAGCTTTTCTTATTCAAGTTTTAAAAGACAGTAATAGCATAAATACCTTCACCATGATACATCCTGAATCATCTGTCCTAGGCTACATTGGACACTAATTAATATATTCTTTTGCTGTCACCCACCATGCAAAGTTTTCAACATTTCACGATACTCATTTAGTGAGAAAGATGCTCTGTGCAACCTTTTCTAAACATTTTGGTTTATCAAAGATGCCAGTAGCAGTAGTAACTGTGGTACTGGCAAGACAACAAATGAATCAAACTTTCAGTTTCTCATTACTGTGAAATTCGAATCAGTTTGATAGTAATTCCCTTTTCACCAAACTAATTGTCTGTACCTTCTGTAAGGGTTAACTATGGACCCATTTTATAGACCCTAAAAAAGCAGTATCCTTCATCTGCTTTTTGCAGTAGCATAGCATGTGATTTCAGTGCAAAAATGAAAATTGAGCATTAGCACATGTCAAATGATAGAGAATGACGTAACGCACAGTCTAATTTTATATATACTTTGGTTTGCTCTGGAAAGGGTAGAAAACCTTATAAATCCCCTTTTATGGATGGTTCTGTCCCTTTTTATCAAATTTACATTTTTTTTTCCAGTTGAAGTGGTAGTTACTTGTGATGAAGCCCACCTACTTGAGACATCTATTTTAGGAAGAGATGAATCACTTCTTGTTGTGCCTCTCTTTCTCTTGACTATGGATGAAGCATAAGGGACTAGTCAACTAAAAAAAGGCATCTAATCTAAGCTAAAGTTAGGCCAGAGGAATCCTAGGATAGCTAGCTAAATATGTAGTATCATTTAGTGCTTAAGAAAAGAAGTCATATTGGAAACTCTGAGCACAACAGATATGTTTTTAAAATACATATGTCAGCAGATACTAGACATATAAATACCTTTTGAAATGAAAAGACATCAGGAATGGATCCAAAGCCAAGACACATGACATCTATAACCTTTAAGTGCATTACATAGGATGCAATTGGTATTAGTAAGCGTTGAACCCGGATATAATTGTACATTGCTAATAACTCTACATAGGTATTTTACAACACTGTGATGGCTTAGCCAGCCGCAATCTGTAAATATTTTACCTAACTTTGAGCAATGTGACCGCCAAAAGGGCAACGAAGGACAGGTGTATTTGCACACAGAGGGCACACAAGTGACAAAAGTTGCAAGTCAAAGTAAAAGATAATGACAATGTACTACAAGTTGGTGGGACACCTACATGAAGAAACAAGAAGGATGATAAGCAGTATGGAGAGGAGACCCCATGTTTTGGAGGCAGAGAGCAAATAGCATAAAAATGTCAGGCATAATCAAAGAAAATCAAAGAAGGAAGAACAAATTGCCTGCCATTCTTCTAATTAGGTGTACTTTTTTTTTTTTTTTTTTAAACATTGGGAACTTGGAAAGTAGCATTTCCAAAACAGATTACTGCACACTGCATAACAAACTTACTCAGCAGAGTCTAACTTTAAAATCTCAATAAACTGTGGTCATAAGGAAGCAAGTGGTAAAATGTGTTTCACAGGATGGTCATTCTGTTCAGTATCAGGTAATGAGACACACAAAGGCATACATCCATTTTGTAGGAAGACTAAGAGCCACAAAACGTAGTGCATCCTAGTTTTGTACAGCTTTCCGACAACTCTTCTAAAGCAATCGATTTAGAAGACATACAACCTCCCACTATACTCAGTGATTTGGACCTTAGCTGTTGAGTTGTGCTTAAAAATACTAATCAGTTTAAAAATGTGTGAGGCTTTATTAAACACATTTTTCAAACAGTTGCAGCTGTAGAGGGAAAGCGTTCCACATCCCTGGTGTTTACAAAATAGCCCCTTTCCTATTTACTGGCCTTCATGCTTTGTGATCATTCATGGCTGTTAACATAGAGAGGCAAAAACCAGTAATCTTCCTTACCATGTACAGTTGTCACTAACAGGAATAAAAGCTCTTAATTTCCTCAAAGGTAGCCTTTCTTAAAGAAATCTGGCAGCAACATTATCCTGACCTAGACGATCTATGACTGAAGAGTTACTAGTTAACAATTTTTTCTACCTTTCCTGTTATCATCATCACACTGCAGTATAGAAAAGATACTATAATTTTTGTTGCACTTTTCTACCTTTGGTAGAACCTATTATTTTAGTTAAATGTGTTACTGCAAAGGAAGGAAATATTCATTTGCCATTCCTGAAGAGGAATGCCACTAATAATGAAACAGGAAGGCCAGGCCAAAAGGCACAACTCTAGGTTGTGTTCACGTTAATGGCGCAGTGTGAAAATAAAGATACCTGATTAACGTAGTTAAATGGCTTAAACAGGAAGCAGGGAACAAAATGTCTCTTGACATTCTTGTTGCATGCAAATATAAATTAGGTAATGTATGTATCAGGGAAACAAATATCACTCTGATGGAAGTGTAAAGGACTGATACATCACATGAGTATTATATTTTAAAACAAAATTTACTAAATTAGTTCATTACAAAACATTTATATGCCAAGTTAGTTTTGAGTATAGACCACTATATGGCCTGATATATGGTCCTTGATGATTCACACTTGATGGTGGCCACATTCCTCATAGGCTTACTTAAAACATTTATCTGTTATGTCTGGCTATGTTACAACAGTCTTGTGAAGTACTTATATACTGTTGTTAGTACTTTAGTATGCTTATATTTAGGTTCAAGGCACATTAATATTAATTATACCCTGCTTAGTGAACTTAAATTTCTCGATGTCGCAGGCCTCTGCTTTGGCTACACTGCAATTTAAACAGTGCAAATAAAGCCCCCAAATTTTTGAGGTACAACAGCAGTTCAGTTGACTCCTCAAAACTGTATTTTCTGGTAGTAGCAAGGACTTGGTTTGCCAGTCACTGTAGCAAATTCTGAAGATTTAATGTTAATGGTATTTTTGCCCTGTAGCCAGCTGCAGCCTGGATATGGTAAATGTAACACTGTACTTCCATTGCCTTGCACTAACAGTCCTACATTCTTGATCAGTGCTATAATCACAAAAAAAATATAATGGTACCAATTTAACTCATACATCATCAGAATCAATCTTCTGTGTTTGTTTTTTTTTTATTCCAGTAAATATGTAGGAAGTGTGATCTGCACAGCAAGCAAGATTGCTCTGTAATTAATTTTTTTGTACAGATACTGCATCGCTGTTCTGAGCTCAGCTCAGAATCCTATGGAAAAGCAGTTTCCTGAACTACAAGTTGGAGACTACTGCAAGTTCTCAGATTATTGGCTCCTCTCTAGTGGATGAAACTGTTACCGAAATCAGGAATAAACCTCTTAACACCAATGTGGTATTAAGAAGCAGGCACTCCTTTATTTCAGTTCTGGGGACACGGGGGATAGCTCCGCCTATCATGTCCACCTTAGCATCAAATTCTGACAGTTTTTACATACTTTTTCTGTTGAGTCATTGTTATATAAGTTCTTTTACATAAAAATGCGTAATATGCTCGCTCTTAAATTTAACCTTTACAACGATTGGTTTCATTAGTTATATAACCTTGTCAATATCCTTACTCTAAAGCAATCATTGGTCAGTTCCACTTAACTCTACTGATTAAGATCCTTGATATTCAAATCAAGATAGGAAGGGTAAGCAGATATCCAAGCAACATAGCTGGTGTCCATGATGGTCTCCTTAGTTATTTAAAACAAAACATAGAAAAATCCAGTAACTACCTGGTGAGGTTTCTGTGGTTGCCTATTTCAAACATAACAATCCTATGGTTATATATTTCTAACTTAACAATCCCAACTTATACATTATGCTTTACAATTTTCTACTTCTAAATCAAATCTAACTCCTGTATGTGATCAAATCTTGATTACTTTATCAGAGTATTTGCAACAGTGCTAAAATAAATTTGATCATGTGTCAAACCTTTCTATCTGGTATCACAACTCAGTCATTCCTCTTAGGATTTTCCTTAGGATCTGTGTAGGAATGGAGTAGATTGGCTGCAGGTTACTGCTTAGAAATGTATGTCTCTAGGCCTGGGATAAACTGCTTGATAGACAACACATCTAGATATGACTAGAACATAGTTCTTCAGCCTTTCTAAAAATCAGTTGCCCCCATGCAAGAAGCCAGGTAAGTCCTGAGTCAATAAACCAATAAACCTGCCTAAGAAAGAAGCTGAATGGTGGCCCATCCTGTCACACATAGACTCCGATCATTGACTACGTCTGAGTACTAGAGTTTTTCATTAGACATACACTAGTAAGCATTCTGGAAGAAAAGAAGACTGAGGAAGAGCAGTAAAACAATTCTGTTCTAAGCTCTACAGGTCCATTACTGATGATTTTGAACTTTCAGTTATAAAGCTGCCTTTCCATTTTTATTTTATTTTCAAGCTTTGCTGCCCTCAGGGTTCTCATTTAAGACTCGCATTTTGTGACGTTATAATGTATAAAGGTATCTACATGCCTTGACAAGGTACTTGTAGTAGTGAGCCTGAGAAGCTAATGTGCCTAGAGCAATTCTATAGCTAGATAAGAGACACTTATGGGATGTTCCAGACTAGGAGTTTTAAGAACTTGCTAAGTGCCTCTACTTTGTATGAAGTATACTCTGAACCAATTCATCGAACACTTGGCACCTAGACTGTTTTCCCCTTACTCTTATCACCACTCACTTTATATCAAACACATACACTCCTCTACCCACTTTTCAAGACAGTGGTAAAGCTATGGATTACAGTAAAAGCCAACCGTGCTTCTGAAAACTTACTTTAATATTTTAATAAACAGTAACCATAACATCAATCCTACGGTAGAAATAGGTCATGCCTCAGCCAGCATTTGCTCAAGCTCAGTTTGGCTCTGACAAAAAAAGATACGCTTGTCCAGCAGTGGGACAGAGATCAGAGTTTTTCCACAGCATTCAGTAGTAATGCTTCAGGACTCAATGTCTGAAATATAACTTTGTTGGAGAACATACCCCTGCCATAATGCAGAAAACAAACAACGCCTCCAACCCAAAATTTCATTCAAAACACACTCTAAAATTAAATTGATTTACATTCAAAATATTGTATTTTTCTTCCTCCAGTCAATAATTCTGCTTGTCCCAATAAATCAAACTGAGTTGAAATGGGACCCTTGATTACCCCAGTACAACATGGCAAGTTTAAAGTATGGATGTGCCAAGCAATTACTCATAAAACCTTTTTCTGTGCAGTCCAGATAGGAAACATCTCTTCATCAAAGAAGAGAGAATGCCAGAAGCTCATAAGGTCATTGCCTTTTTTTTTTTTTTAAAAAAAAAAAAAAAAAAAGAGGACATTCTCTTGTATATAAAGCTTGCTAGTTTGGCAGTGATACAGCATGTGCTCTTATGATATAGAGAGGAAATCTGCCTGTTTGTCTCAGTGTTTATATTTATATAGTCACTGCTCAGCCCTAAAGCTGTTCTTTAGTTCTCCAGCTAAAATAAATGTCACGCACTGCTGAATTATTATAAAAATAATTCTGTTTATTTACAAATCTGACAACAAGCTGGTAACTTACTGAGATTCTCCAAAGGATTTTCAATCTTTACAGAGACATATTTCAGCCAGCATATTTCCACTCTCCCTGAATATAATATTCTAAATTCAGCTATTAACCACTTGCCAATATCTGTGTCCAGTCTTAGTAGCTACGTATTATGATGGATATAAAGGACATTATCAAATATTGGGAAAAGACTCCTTACGAAAGATGAAATTTCTCTCCCACTTTTCACTTTATATGACTATGTTTGGCAGTAACTTTTATCACATCTTCCAGAGTGCAGTGGGACTTAAACAGGATGCGGAAATGAGAATAAAAATTGAGAATGAGTTTTAAAATTCAGTATTGTATGTCTATAGTATAATATGATGACAAGGAAATGTAGGATATTTTTTGTTTAGTGGCAGTATTTTTATGATGCAGGATATAATTTTTGCACATGTAACAAAGAAAGTCCCTTTCCTAACACACACACACACATTTTTCCTTCCAAAATCTGCAAAACCGGCAAAATGTTTATCTACTATCAATACACAAATAAATCCAAAAGCACTCTATTCTGTTGAAAACAAATCTATCTACTCCGTATTTCTCATGGCAATTTTGTCTTAATGATGTTAATTACTCATAAGAGGTCATGAGATTGGAAAAAATTTCTAATGAGTGAAATATTGATCGCCTAAAGATTTTGCAATATTCAGTATGGCTTTGACTACAGATGACCTGTTCTGAAATAATTCCAGTCAGTGAAATAATTTCATAAAATCTTTCTTCATGGTGATCCCAATCAATACATGGATAAAACTAGACTAAATAATTTTAACTTCTCAGCCATTTTTGATAGATCTTTTCTGCAGCAATTGGAATATAATATGCATATTCATAAACTTGCA
Source organism: Cariama cristata (assembly GCF_000690535.1). Lineage (NCBI taxonomy): Eukaryota > Metazoa > Chordata > Aves > Cariamiformes > Cariamidae > Cariama > Cariama cristata. The sequence continues at coordinate 24,690 of NW_009604464.1, read as the reverse complement.
AAGTAAGGGACTAAGAGAGTAAGTTAATTGAAAAAGAAGGAGGGGAACATACTTCTGACAGCTTCCTTTCCTATTTTTTCTAGCCAGAAAACACAGCTTTTGTAAATTATCAACACATGAACGTTGTCTGAAAAATACATGAACTGTTATTAAATGTGAGTCTAATTAAACTCAAATAAAGGACATAGTAAGAAATCTACACACAAAGTCGTTACGTTGAGTGAAGGCATATTTACAAAAGCTTTGTCCAGTGTCAGTCTTTTTATATACAGATATATATATCTCCAAATTCTTCAAAAGGTAGAACTTATCAAGGGATTAAAAAATCTATTCAGTATGAAAGCTCTTCAGGAGTTCAAAACATTTGGCCTTAAAGAAAGTATGGGTAGCTGATTATGGAGCAAATATATTCAAGAAGAGACACAGAATGCATTTAAGTTTTCTTTCTCCTTACAGCAAGATGGCAAAACGTAGAAGCCATGTTCTCAAACTTAGAATGAAGGTATTTCGGTGGGTATTAAGGAGGGCCTTTTCCTCCAAAAGCTGTATTAGCATGCAGAAGTCACATAGGAGCAGTGACTACATTGCATTGGGTATTCTTATTTAGAACAAGTAACCAGGATCAATTTAAAAAGGTGAGGAATGCATATGTAACATCAGCCACATGTTGAGCTCTTTATAGCTTTATGAATAAGGACTTTATATCACAGCGCCCAATAATATTAGTAAAGCTGTTTGATGAAAAAGAGAGACTTCCATCTAAAGTCAAGGGATTTTAGTAGAATGGATAATAGTTTCTCCTCTCCTTTTCTCTTTAATGAACTCATCATCATGATACCTGATAGCCATATTAAAAAACGCAGAAGCCAGAAATGACAAAAATCCTGAAGTCAGCTGAATATTGCTTCAGTTTCTGCCTCCAGCACTGCTTGATGACTTGAAAAGTGCAGAGAGCAAGAATGTAGTAGATTAATTAAAATTTGCTACTTTTAATTCCTATCTTTGAGTCTACTGAGGGAAAACTTAAGCAGACAAACCAGAGTCACGTGAAAGAGAAGAGAAGAGAAAGTTGTGGGATGACTGTCAGCGGGAGAGGAGGGATGGAGAACATCCATCTCTGCCTTCCGTTCCTTGGGAAGAAGAAGTCAAGGAGCATGACCCCACTTCTGGGGCAGCAGTAAAGAGCAGGGACATGACCAAACAGGAGGCACAAGGCAAGGGATAAGCCCAGAGGTTTAGGTATTGGCACCCAATAGCTGTAGATGTTTTGGTAACTTCTGCAGATAGGACTGTTGCATTCTATTTTCCAAACTTAGCTGATTGCTACGCATCTCAACTGTATACATTAACAAGTTTTCTTTTCTTTTTCTTTTCTTTTCTCTTCATAATGCAACTCTACCAGTGCAAGTGTGATGTTGAGACAATGTGTCAATCTTCTAAGTGTTGAAACACAATATAAGAAATAATTCCCTGCAGAATTCAGACAAGTATTGATGAATTTCTGTGAGATGTAGTTAGGAATTAACTAAAGAATAGTGCTAGTTACTAAACTGAACTCTAGATTGGAGGTGGTGGGGAAAAAGATACCATATGCATTTTTTAATTAGATTCCATATTATCAAATATTTAAACAGTCCAACAATACAATTACACTCCAGTCTGACTAAACAAACCAGAAGTTTCTTTCTAGGCAGGCAGAATTTTCTCTTTTAGGAGGGGCTCAACACTCTAATTGAATATCTTTGGCCTCATTTAGATCAACATTTTAAGTGTCTTGCCAAGGAGCTTTGAGTACTTTGTCCAGATTACAGTCTTCTAGTAAATTTATGTCTAAACTATATGATGACCACTGATACTCAGTGCTTCATTAAAAATGAAAGGAGACAATGTGTCACAAATGTATTTTTCTCTCCAGAAAGGGAAATCTGAGGGTAGCAGCAATTCAGAGATGCTCTTTCTCCATATAAAAGGGCTATAATTTTCTATAGTTTGGCAAATAATAACATCTGAAATAAAATACTTAATATACGAGAAAGGACAATGCATTTAATTTGCTTAAACATTTTTCATTTTTCAGGGAATGACTGAACAATTTGATTTTTCTGTGCTATATGTTCTTCTGTGGAGAAGTGAGACAAAAATAAACCTTTTAACTATACTAGAGTACAGAAAGTCCATATACACTTAAAAATCAAGAAAACGATATTTCATGGATGTCAGAGGTACCAGTGTAAAGCAGATGCCTTGGGATCTGCCAACACATCAGCAAAAACATCAGGCTTTCAGCCACATTAAATTAGTGGTGTTAGAGTAGATTGGAAGGGAAAAAAAAGTATCACTTATCTGTACTTGTAAGTTTTAAACTAAATTTTCTAATGTGGCAAAAAAATCAGCACAATAAGGCAGAGTCAGAAAGTGCAAGGATAAGTGCTTGTCCTAAGGCCTCATTAAAAGAAGTTTGAAGGCTATGAACATCTTCTCCTAGTTAGGCCAATGTTTCACCTCTGTCGTTGAAATTTTTGATGCTACACAAGAGATCAGACTATCTAACTGTTTCTCTAGCTGTAAACTTATGAAATATAACCTCTAGAACTGCTTAGATCTATATTAACAAGGAAAGCAAAGGATATAAAATATGGTAAAGCATTTATTTTTATAATAACACGAGTCAATTGCCATCTTGGTTGTATTAACTGAAAAAATAGAATCAATGAGGATAACATTTTAATTTTTCTTATTTTACATAAAATGTAAAATAATTTTTTAAAATTCTGTAACACAACAATTGTGTGAAAGAGAGACATGGGGAAAAGTTACTAGTTCTTCTGATTTCTGTATCTGGACCTGCCATTCTTCAACTGAATTTAGAACACAAACAGTAGAAAAAAAAATTATGGACAAGTTTTAATCAGAGGTTTATATAAATAAATCCTTAGATGGAATTCAGATACAGTCTGTTGATGGAGAAATAGTAATTCATGACAAAGCTGCAAAAAGTTTGAGGTTTTTTTTGTTTAACTTTCTAAACCCCCGAACTTTTTACAACTCAGGACTTGTTTTATGTCTTTACAGATTACCCCAATTGGAATTTGCGAAGATGTATGAAAATTCCAAAGCCAAATTTAAAAATTTTATTTCAGAGCTGTCAGAGCCCATAGATACAGAGCCCAAATCTATAAGCTGGTCTATACTCTATTCATCTTACACAATTCTGGGTAAAAACCCAGTGCAGCAGATTTATGATTCTCTAAGCCGCAGAACAGGCTTTGGTCTTACATTTAAGGAGTCAGATTGATGCTTCTACAAGTTACTACAGTTTTAATTGAATCAGGCCCTGCTCAAAAGAGAAACACAAAACAGGTTGGAGTGGTGCAAGGTAATCAGAAGCTTGCAGAAATACAGGCATTTTGAAGAGATTCACTGTTATTGCCTCAACTACTTTAAAAATAAACAAGTGTAGAAGAATCAACATATGTAAAATCCCACATTAAAGTGAGATAGACTCATTTAGAAGCAGTAATACAGCAGGAAAGCAGCCTGCAGCCAACAAAAGGGCTGCACAGTGGGAAGCTTATCCCAGCAAACAACAATTCACACCTGTTAATTACTCTGAATAGGCTTGCGCACAATGCTAGGCATGGCTTTTATCCTTTGTTTAGAAGCAATACTAATGTAATCTCTTATATTATTGTTACAAGTGAAATGAAAGCTTAACGTGAATCATTTTCCTGCAAATCATCAATTAACTCATCATAGCATTTGCCAGAGGACCCATAAAGTTTTAGTGTACCCTAAAGCTGTGTAAATAATGAGTATTTCAGCTTTGTTGACAATCATGGTAAAGTTGTTGATGGCGGGATTACACAAACTCAATATTTCAGGGAAATTTCTATTTAAACCATCATTTGTTGTTTAAAATCTAAAATACATGTTTGTATCAAGAATAAAACAAAAAAAAAATCACAGAAGTTTCACTTGCAATTCCAACACTTTCTAATTAGAAAGTATGTCAATCAAATTTGAAGGTTTTAAACCAATATTTAAGTAATTTCATCACCAGTCAGAATCTAATCATTTAACTTGACACACTTGAAAGACTTAAGACTTTTACAGTTTCATTCTGCTTTTTCACTTTAACGCTTGGATGAACACAAACTGAAGGCATGAAATATTTTGATATTTCTTTCTTTATCCGAATTATTTGACTAAAAATACTTCTCCTACTTGTACCCATCTATGTACCCAAAACATTTATTTAGCAGCATTAGAAGTCCTGTCTCTAATCTTAAACACTGGCACACTCACTCTGCTAGCAACTTCAAAGGGAGATTTCAGTACTGAAGGATTATAAAATATTGTCCCACTGCTACCTGTGTACTCAAAGAGTTTGGCCTAAATATACATCCAGGCATTTTGCATATTACAAATAATAGACTGTATAATCACATTGAGAAACTCATTAGGACAAAATAGAAGTCATAAAGGAGAAAACACTCTCATAGAGGTTTAATAAAAATTTGGTATTTGTACAGATCCTGAATATGAAGAGGACTGTTCTGATTTTTTCATAGTTAAAAGGCTGTAAAAAACCCAAACCAGACAGAAACAACAAAAAAGCAGCAAAGCTTAGGAACTTTGGAGGGGGTGGGTAGGAAGAGACTATAGACGTACCATCTGTCATCTAAAAGCATTAAAATGTTAAGATGATACAGTTTAACCTGGTCTTTTCTGTTTCTGCATTAAGCAGAGATCAATGCCTCTGGAGGCTTATTTATTCTAATTCTATTTCCCTGCCCATCTATACTGGTATTACTTTCACTTTAAAAGTAATTCTCCACTGATTTTAGAGAGTCTCAATGACCTATTTAGACAAGGTCCTTAACTTTTAGACTGCTTGTGCTCAAGGAATAGGAATCCTTCCTGAAATGTTTGTACTTTACTAATCTGTTTCAAGAGTCCACATGAAAATCAAAGGATCCTAGGCAATATACTCACAAATGTACTCATCACTGGTTTGGTTTTGCCCTTCTTTTGGAGAAGTAGTGCTAAAGGGTAAGGCTGGTAGTCAAAGTTCACAGCCAATATAATTTCTTTTGCTGAATTATTACTCCTTTTCAGTTGTGTAACAAACAATGAAAAGACTATGCGTTGTTATTAATCACAGCATGGTTGAGTTTGGAAGGGACCTCTTGAGTCCATCTTGTCCAGGCCTCTGCTCAAGCAGGGTCAGCTACAACAGGTTGCCAAAGACTGTGTCCAGTCAAGTTTTGAGTATCTCCAGGGGTGGAGACTCCACAACCTCGCTGGACAAACTTTGCTGTTTTTTTTTCCACTCTTACAGTAAAAAAAGGGTTTTTTTTGGCATTCAGATGTGTTTTCCTGTGGTTTTATTTGTGCTAATGATGACTGTCGGCAACAGGCTGTAATTCAACTGATGGTCAGGTTTATTCACGGACAAATTATATTCAGAAAAACCTTAAGTGATTCTTATTCCAAATGGCTTTCTGCAATGATGATGACTTGGGCTTGTTCTTAGCTGTGTTTATAAAATGTTCAACTGTACTAATTGAAATTCCCAATGCAGATGACTTGTCATAGTGCAACCTACAGGCATTAAGTAGATTTTTCTATACTAATATCTTATTGATAAATCAATGTATAAATAGATAAATTCTATACATATTTAAACAGACTAGTGGTATGGCTAATGGTATTTTTTGCCTGTGGCAAGTATATTTAATAAGAAGGTAAAATCTCTAGACAGGTAGGTATATGCATGTAGTTGGCATCTGATCTCTTATGGGTCCAAGTAGAACCAGTATTTCACTTAACATAGAGGTTGTCAGTGATCTAAAACTTCTGTCCAAACTTTTGATTCTTGTTCTACATTTCAAGTAGGTTTCAGTCCCCCTTCAGGAGAAAAAAACAGAAGTTTCTGTGCTTTCTCCTTTGCCTGTTTTTCATGCACTCTTAAAAATTTTCACAAAAGTATAATACCAGACAGACTCGTTATGGGGGCATGCAGGGCTACACATCACAGTAAGCATACATTTGTCTCCAAATTTAAGGGATTTGTTCCTTCATCTGAATTTTAAGAGACCTCATCAAGACCCTTCTTAAGGTACTACAAGATTTGAGCTATCATACAGTCCCCTAACATAAAGGGGTTTAATTTGATAACCTTCAGGAAATCTTTTATTTTCTTCCACTCACCGCAGCTGATGAAACAGTAAGGATTCAATTTTCATTAGAAGTTTCCAAAACTAGTTGCAGGCAAAGCTGGACAAATGAACACTCTAGTTTGTTCTGCACTACCCAATCAAGATGACCTCTGCTTTTCCTACCAAAAAGGCAAAGGAAGTTTGAGAATGTGGTTCAAAGATACAATTAATCCAAATTTAGGGGTACTAACTCCAGAATAAAAATGTTGCAGTCACCAATGCAGAACTAGTGTGTTTTCTTTGCTAATCCAGATTTGTTTAAAAAAACACCATATTTTGTGCTACATCTTCTCTTACTTAAATATAAAGTTAGTTTGAAAGCATAATGT
>NW_009604464.1:2451-18118 GCF_000690535.1 Cariama cristata | reverse complement strand
GGAAATCCTTGTTACATGCCTTGACTAATTGAATGTAAGTGCAGTCGTATCTCCATCTGATATGGATCCTGATGGGCAATACAGCATGTAGGAAACTAGTGTTAATAACTGTGGAACCATAGCCTGAAAGGATGCACATAGGAAAGAACTTGCTGAACATATAAGATGCTTTTGCCTCAAGAATCTTCTGTCTAATTTTGAAGAAAAGAATATTGGAAAAAAATATAATGCAGCAGAGTGAAAAAAGAATAATAATAGAAAAAATTTGGTCTGCCAAGCATTTTCCACAACCACCTGCATCACACCAAGAGTGTACTAACATAATTGTTAGAATCTGTTTCTTAAATCAGAGTTCAAATTTGATCCACCTAGCCTCACAGGTTTTCTTTCAGTCATCCCTTGGCCTTCCACTTCCACCTCTTTTGCTAAGGTGCCTAGGACAAAGGCCCAGTAGCTTTCCGGGTTTTTCCACCTGAGAAAGTATCATGCTGTCTTAAAAAGATGTGCTTGGTGAAGAACCCTTGGATGGATGAATTCTCAAATAATTCAGGGTGCTCAGTATCACTTGCATGTCAATAACCAGAATGTCCTTGCAGCTTTTTCACAAGCAGTTCTGGTATCTTTGTGCTCAGGGCGTAATGGATGCACTCACTTGTGTGAGAACACTGGGATATTTATGCCAAAGAGCACTGCATGAAAAAGCACAAAATCTGCCTACACATCACCAAAGAAACCTAAGAGACTCTTGGGTTTCCTGAGGTTAAACCAGTTTAAATTAGTTTTGAGTATTTTGCAGATTGTCACTTGTTCATCTCAATAGGGTGCAGATAGAGCTGGATGGCCATCTGTCCCTTGTTTCAGCTGCCAGCAATCAGCCACTTGGCAGGGCTAAAGCAAAGAGCATCTCCATTATATTTAAAGACATACTGGACATTTTGACTTGAGATTCCTGCCAACACTTCTATATTTAGGAAGTATCTGAGCAGAAGAAAGATGCAAAACTGAAAGTAGGTGGAGTGCTTCAGACTCAACTATGAGTCTGAAGAATAAGTTGAAATAAACATTGAAGCCTTTCAAGGATTTTAAAAGGTTAGTAAATTTATTTACAATGAATTTTTGTCCTTGCATTTTACAAATCAACCCAAACATATAATTAGGTTATTATTAAGTGAGTGAGTTCTCCCACCTCATCCTCAAAATAAATTGAACTGAAATGGACTGACATATATCTTTAGGTTAGGTATCTTCATCTTCTGACTCGGCAAACCTTCTTTCCAGAATGAAGAGAGGCTAAGTCTGAACTACATCAAACACTAGTCAAACAGTACAATTGATACTGATTTCTGAGCTTTGTTTCCAAACCTGCAAGACACATAAACAACCAACCGCCTCCACCACAAAAAAATCCTCAAAATACTGCTGAATATTGCAGAAACTTCAGATAACTACTTGACCATTGGGATATAATCCCAAAGAGCAATGTTTGCCTGTATCTCCTGTTAGAATTAAAGAGAGATGTATTCCTCGTTGCCCTCTGAGTTTCGAAACCACAAACAAATTTGGATAACCATTCATTAATGAAAGATACAAAACTTTATGGTTGCCAGCAACAAGCACAAAGCAAACACATAGGAGACTCACCACCCAGTGAACATTCACCAGCAGAGGTTTTAAGGGACCACTATTTGGATTTAGGCTTTTAAGTCACCTTGGTCTTGAGTAAACTTCAACAGCATTTTCCATGGCTTATTCAAAACATTTCTTAGACAAATGCTGCCTGTGACTCATGAAGTGGCCTATCCAGGAGTTGCTCTTTTCACAATAGTCCACATATTTAAATACATTTTTCATAAAGTTCCAATCTAGTTTAAAATACTTTTTCTCTCTCTCTCCACTTAAACTACTTCCAATCTACTTTAAACCACTCTTGTAGCTTGAATTTTCTTACCATTTGTCAACACCTCTGAGAATTTTCTGAAAGTTCTCATCAACTTCTTTCTGCTTCTGGAAGTTGCTACTTTCTTGATCTGGTCTGATCGAGTTTGCAGAAAAAAAAACATCCTTTTTTTTTTTTTTTTTTTCTCTCTTGTCTTAAAGGGATTGGGTAAATTATCCCTGCTTTTTTAAAGTTACAGCAACCTACGTTAGAGGCTTTCCCAGGTATGTGATTATGTGATCAAAGTCACCAAGGAAATGAGCCACTGCTTAGTCACTAAAAGCATTAGCTCAAAGTAACCAAAATTCCTGTTCATCAGTTCAGCTCCTTAACTCATGTACTATCCTTCTCCTTTTAATTTGTGAACACAGATATGTACCAGCCACCAGTGGTTAAGATCCATTTATCACCTTTATTGTCTTACTAAAGTTAATAATGAAAACAAATCCTTGAACAAAATTTAAAAAATCATTACATAATTTTATTTTTTAAAAAAACTAAACCCTAAAACTATTCAACAGATGACACTTATAATTAACAGTGTCAGGATCATTATGCTGGTTGATGGCCCAGAGAACATATGTTGAAGGTTTATGCAAGACTGATGAGCAATAAGTTTGAAAACAGCTTTGATAAAATGGTGCATCATTAGTGGATATTTGCGGAATATAATGCTATGAGAAGATTTAAGAATTTGATGCCAAAACCTGGAATCTTTAGCCAATTTTAAACTCACAGAAGATGAAGTTAACATTTGAAGGACATTGATTTCAGATTCTTTCAAGTGATTGTTGTCCCTAAATCAGGGTTTTTCACCTGCTGTGCAAAACGCCAGTCACACTGAATTGGGATGTTTGTCTTTAATTAATTTCTGCAGAATCGAGTGCCAGGTATTTAACATCAGCCAGCACATCTCTTAGAAACACATAGGGTCTTTTTATAGAAAACGACAACAAAGAAAGAATCCCATTCCAAGAGGTGATTGGTCATTTACACAAGACTTCATCCACTCATCTCTTAATTTTAATTTAGTTCATTATACTAGGGTGGACCTACATTTATATCTAAAATCTCCTCTTAGAGGTGTGTTTTTTAGTGTTAAAATTATCTAAGATAATGAAAAAGGCATACCTTTATTCTATCATCTATCGCTAAGTTACTAATTACTATTGCATCCTGCTGTGGTTCCTGCTTAAACAATGGCTAATTCCGAGGCTGGTGATTGCAGGTCTTTGTTTTAGGAGCTTTCTATTCTCTGTCATCGTTCTGAAACAGGCCATCCTGGTTGTTTGGTTTTGTAAATTTTAACTCCTTGACATCATGATGACTGTATCAGTTAAAACATCACCACTAATACTGGTGTAATCTCAGCACAAAGACCAACCGTTTTTGAGATATGAAAACTAAATGCTGAACCTTAAATTAAGACACAGCACTGGAAACTTAGTTTCCTGTGACCTCTAGTTTTAGCTAAGTTAAAAGATCTGTATTTCTAGTTTGGATTTTTTTTTTTCTTGCATCGTTATAAATTAGCTGGACAGCGTAAACAGGAAATTATAAGCTGTGCTTCACTACCAGCATAAAATGAGCTTTATTATAATTAAAGTCCAAAAAAAATAGGGTGGTACAGACATTCTGTTTTTCAAAACACCTTTAATAATAATAAATACAAGCATTAAATTTTCTATAATGAAATCTAATAGAACAATGTAACTAACTTATAGCTCTGCAGAGTCACTCTCACTACTTAAACCTCCTTGTATCAAACTGCTTTGGTCAGTGTACTGCAAGCATCAAGAATAAGTTTTTATAGAAGCGTTAAAAGTACAGGCATGATGTAAATAGCTTCAGCAGTTAGCATGAAAAGTTTATATGATATTATTTCATATGTTACTCAAACAAATAGTATGTTACAGACTTCATTTCTTGAACTTTTTGGACAGGAAAAACTCACAGCAGAACTGAATGGATTTTGCACAAGGATTCTTAGAATCAGTGAACAGAAGAAAACAGAAAATTGAGAGCTTTAAAATAAGACAGAAAATGAGAACATGAGACCACGACGACAATTTTAGCAATTTATTCTTCAACAACATAAAGGGGAACAAAGAGCCTGCTTGTTGGTATATAAGCCATCCACACTTTTTTTTTTTATTGCTTCAAAAAATGACAAGAGATTAAAAAAAGGCATCAGAATCTCCTCTGTGCTGATATCCATTCTTTTGGCATTGTCAGTAAGCTGATTATTGCTCTCTAGGATTTTTCAGCTAAACTGTACAAGTCGCAGGAGACTGTGTAAAAACTGTGGCGTGTCAGAGTTTTTTGGCCTCCAGTCACCCTTCTTGCCCCAGCTGTTTAGCAATCTTTGCACTGAGAATGGTTTGCGGGTGAATACTTGGGTTGATTTGACGGGTGAACTGTCAGAGCATTTACTGCATGAATAAATAACATGGGCCAAATTCATGCTTTGTGTAATTCCATTAGAATGGATATACCTACACTAGGGATCAAAGTAGTTTGCTGGTGGATAAGTGTACACAAGGACAGCAAATTACCACGGTACCTGCTTTCCCTGAAGATGTAAAATGTGAAATAGAAAGAAATTCCAAGGCCAGCAAAAGAAAAGATATTTGATCTATAAAGAATCAACTAGACATTCAGCATTTGAAAAGATCTGGTGCTCACTTTGGGACTGTTTTGGACAAGTGTAGGTATTCGCATTTCACTTTGGCCTTTTTACTTCATAAGTGCAAGATCAATTTCATTTTCCAAACAACAGAGGAGCAATAAATCCATCATCACAGACACTATCACCATCGTAAAAGTGTTTTCTTTGTATGCTCTTCATTGGGTCTACCTGTTATCAGCCAATTTTGGCATTAGACTTACTCAATCTAGTCAAAGTATAACAAGTAGAATGTTAAAAAGCAAGCAACTTTCCCTGAAACTTAGGTCTCCTGAACTCAGTTAATAATTCTACACATTCATGTGCCTTTTGACGCAGTTCCCATAGCAGGAACTTTCTGTCTTTTACATATATATTTATAGGAAATACTGTTGAAGCATTTTATCAACAGTGTAGCAAACATCAATGCAAGACTTTAGAGGAAGAGACAGTGATTTTATTTAAAATGAAAATTGGAACAAACCAGGTTTCCCTTACTCTCACTCTCTCTCACTGTTCCATACTCACACACACCAGAAGTCTGCATGGTGTCCAAGAAGTCTGTCCCGCTGCCAGGCACCATGGCAGGGGTGTTCAGTCTGTCCAGCCACAGTCAGGCACCACGATGCTTGTGTCCACATGCGGAGTCCAGGATCTGTCACAATGACAAGGAGGACAAAGAATACCAGTTGTTTTGTCTTCATATGTTCTAGGTACTTCTTATTTTGGTGACTGCGCAGGTTTGGGATATGTTTTTTTGTATCATTTTGGAGCTGATGGTGATCGTTGCGTCTGTCCTGTCTCAGCTTGATCACACATCAGCAGTCCATACTATTCTTTGCCTCCACACCTGGATGTCTTGTAAAACTTCAGGTATATGTGCTGGAGTCTTGACAGTGCTCTGTGGCCACCTACTACCTAACAACTGCAGTCTGACCTCTGGTTGTCGCTATATTTAGCTTGATCCAAAATGTGTTGGAATCACAGAGAACTCTGATATAATGAAAGACTGAATCAGACCCACACTTACTTGTGAAAAGCTATTACTTGTTACCTGACCGGGATAAGTTAGACAACTGATCAATGTCATAGAGCAGAAACATTCTGTAAATCTTTAAATAGGCTTTACAGAGTTACTGTTAAGCCCCTTACCTCAAACTTAGGCTTTGACACTTGCATCTCATGTAACCTTAATATAATTAAAAACAAACAAAAAAATGCCCTTTGGTTTCTTTCTCTCCTGAGCTGCTGATCTACTGCAGCTTAAAGAGATCAGATCTGTCCTTCCATCCTTTTAGCTCATCCATCTGTCATTACTAGCTTAGAATCATCACTTTCTTTTTTCCACTAGTTGACTATTCTGAGGATGACGTACTGGAGGACAGAGAGAAGGAGACAGGCTGATTTTCATAACCTGTAACAACAAAAATTGGAAAGAAATTATTTTGTTTCTGTAAGAAACAGTTACGGTAAATTTACATGGGAGAAACAAAACATATGAAACTTCAGAGATTATTCTTCAGAATTACTTCTTGAAGAGAGACATAAAGAGGAGAAGGAGAGAAAAAGTAGAACTTTAGCTTGATGTTGAAAGTATGGAAGGGCCAAATATTCTATTGATGTAACTAGGCATAACTCAATTGAATTTCAGTAGAACTCTGTGTATCCGTTAATAACAGCTACATTTCAGACACATAAAATGCTTTGTTTATTCTGCTTTAAATTCATGGGACTAGATGTAGCACACAGTCTACACCAGATAAAGTTAATAGTGATGAAAAAGTTTGACGAAATACAAAGGTTACATAGTAGTAAAGGGCCATAAACCCTCTTTATATTAGAGACTGTGAAGGAGAAAAGAACTACTTGTGTGCCAGTGCCGCATGAAAAATAGATTATTGTCAGTAGGAATGAAACAAGGCCATGATCTCAACTAATTCAAAGTTACTTCCCAGCTTTTCACTTTGTCTAATCTGCTAGTTTAAAGTTTTATACTACTCTCATTCCTCTGGATCTTGTTTAGTAAGTTTTTAGTACAGCACAACTTTAGATCATATGATCATTAAATAAATTTCTAGTTTATGCTGATAGGCTCATTAGAGATAGTTGAAAATTTCTATCCAAATAGTTTTGGCCTGAAAACTATTTTTTGACAAATATTATAACTATACATTCAGATACATATCAGTGTTATATAATGCATAATAAATCTTGAAAGAGAATGATTTCTGAGAAATTAAAATTTTACTTCTGTGATAAATAATATTGTAGTTTTGCTTAAGTCATAGGCAGTTGGAAAGAATGTAAGTCTCCAGGTACCCAAGAATGGGGACAGAGACAGGGCATTATGCATTCAGATACCGGGTTAAGATAAGTATGGGGACGGAGACACCACTTATCTTAGCCATGATTAACCTCTTCCTGGATGGCACATTCCCGTCCTTATCTGGAAGAGAGGATTAACTGCCCACTTGGGTTTGCAATGTTGCTGAAACAATGGAGCACAAGCACCGGAATAAGTTCAACTGAGAGGAAGACTTTTGAGACTTCACCACACGACCCCCAAAGAAGACCCCTAGACAACAGTGCACAGATGCAAGTGGGGAGGGAATAGATGTAAATAACTTCGGGGAAATAATTTAAATATGTATAAGACTTCTGGGAAATGACATGAATATGAATGACTGTCCTAAATAAATTTGTGGAAGTTGGACTAACCGGTGTGCATGCAGGAGGATCACGAGGGTGATCTCCCATGCACCCAGCGCTGAAATAAACCTTTGCTTCACTGACTTTGTCCTCTCTTAAAAACTACATAGGTGAATGTTTCTCACAACTTCTATTTTGGTTTTCCATGTTTTAGATACTTCATTTGTTATAGGTAGACACATATGTTAGCTGCACTTATTTAATTACTATCAAAATACTGAATTTAGTTGAAATGTTTCCATATAACAATTTTTCTTGAATAAGATTCAATGTAAACCAATAAACTTTAGCTGCATATCCCATTAAAGAGGAATGGAGGCAATACCTTGATATAGGACTTCTGATTACAGTGGAGTCATGACTGAATTTGACTCAAATGATACAAAAGCCATACAGTATAACATTCCCCTGCTTTACTCTTTTAACATATATATCGGCGATAGGGAAAAATACTAAGGGAAACATCCTCTTCAGTTTTTGTCTTATTTTTCTACCTTTCTTGGCTTGTTTTTCCCACTGTTCAATTTATTGTCTTTAATAAGTGACAAATTTATCAAACGCAAACCATCTGGTTTTAGACTGAAACAAGGCTAACATCTTAAATGACTGGTGATCACCCATGTCCATGCGGCCTTTCTGTTCCACCATTTGAGATCGTAATAGAAAGTTATAGTAGGGAAACTAGCAAAACACACTTGATTCTTTTTTTTTTCAGGACTACTCAGCTGAATGCGTTGACTCTTATTCAGAAAGCACAAGGAGTCTGAAAAGCAGCTTTCAAATTAGGTGGGGTGAGCACCTGGCTGGCAATTAAAGGGATTTATAGTTGGGGAATTCAGGTAGCCCTTTCCCAGAAAACACTGCATTCATGTCCAAAGAGAATTTTTAATATGAATTTCAGCTGTAACTGCTTTCCAAAACTTGTACTGAGAGCCATCCAACATTAGTGTGTCTTTTAGTCCAATCTCATTACTTTCTTTTCAATTTATTACAGTTTTGTGGAAATTGCAAATAAAATGTGAGAAGAAAGGGAGAAGAGATTTTTTTGGCAAGCTTTAATATCCTGTTACCAAGCTCCTCAGAAAGAGTTAAGAATTTTTGACAGGACGGATATTCTTTTTTTCCTTTCCTCCATCTTCTTGCTTACTAAAAATAATCTGTATAAAGATACACAGTTTCATAGAAAATCACTCTGCAATAAAAAGTGCCCATTATAGAGTGTCAATGGATGTGATAACATGCATAATTTACCTCAAGGGAGTATGTAATTAGAAAATTAACCTTTTACATTTCTCTCCTTAATCAGCTGCAACAAATGACTAGAGAATAACACATTAGCAGCTGCTTTACTGTATTTACATGCTATTAACGAGAGACTGACTCTGCTTGAAGAGAGGAAAGAGGAGAATTGAGTCTGTGTTCATGTCTATGAGAAGTACAGTAGTTGAGATGGCATGGTGGCTCTTTGTATTTTTTTTTTTTAATTTTCCTTTCATTCTGGCAAAGGTGCATTACCATCTCCACATATCCTAAGGACATGTCAGAGCATCTCAACTTTTCCTGTTTTTGGCAACAAGCGTTTTTGTCTGGCATTGTGTCTTTCTACCATGGTGATCTCCACTTTGAAAAGATTTAACAAAAAAGAGACCTTTAGTACCAATTGTAGCGACTTTTTTTTAAAAACTGAGATTAATATTTTTCTATTAAGAAATGGATAGACACCAATTTCATTATGAAAGAGCTGTCTGTAAGTAATAATGTATTTTAATCACTATGAGCTTTATCTGAAATTACTCACACAGCAAAACTAAAATCTCAATATCTGACTACCAATACCCAGAATATTTTTGTTCCTGTATTGTCAGCCATACAAAACCTTATGTCTGTGGTGGTCTCAGAGGAATTTAGGATGATGGCAGGAGATATAAATGCCAATAGTTCAGACCTCTCTTTCAGGGCGAGTAATATGTTAAGTTACCATCTATCAAAACCAAAAAGAGGTATGAGAGGACTTTCTCCCTTTTTCCAAGTACTGAACCATGGTGATTTCTGTTATTCTGAAGAACGTTATTGCCCTTCAACAAGAAATATACATATACATTTTCACAGGAAATTTGATAGAGTTTCACTAGTGAGTGGAAAAAACTCAGAATGACAAGCAGGTTCTGGAAGAATAAAGAACTGTTCTGGAAGATGCAGGGATCACAGTGTTGTCTGAAAAGCGAATTTGTGCCCAGCATGAAATAAACCAATTCCACACCCTCATAAAAGATATTGTATTTATTCAGGCCTGGGTGTTCAGTGGACTTTTCCACAAATCAAGCACACCAACAGCAAGTTCCAGTGTTCCTTTTATACACAAAAATCAGGGATCAGTATTTTTCCAGACATGCCTGCTAAATATAGATTGGTTAGTAATTTACATATGATTACATATTCATTCATATAACTGTGCATGCTCAGGGGAAGGGTCATCACATGGGCAAGGGTCTTCTTGACCTGTGGATCTGATTTTTAGTATTATAATGAAGGCAGTTCACTTCAGGACACCTTAAAAACTAGTTACATTGCCAAGTTGGTGAATCAAATGGTCGCTATGCCAGGTTGTCAAATAAGTTCATGTTCAGAGGCTTAACACGATCAGTCCTGGGTGTCGTCATCAATTTCCAGGACTTTATATACTCTCAACTCCCTTCATGAATCCCTTATTGTTAATCAAAGTCATCTTGACCAAGACTCTTAGCAAGGTATGATCCAAGCCTTGTAATTATCTAAGGTAGGTTCAAAGCCTCATCGGTGTAGTACCTATGGTTACCAATATCAGATATATCAATTTGACACCACAATCAGGTAGAGCACAGTCTTTTTTTATAAACCAGCCAAACCAGAACAACTATACAAATAGTTAGCTCTTCTTATATCAACAGTATTTGCATAACTGAGATTATCCCATGCCCCTCACAGTAAGGAAAAATGAATAATCAGGAAAAATGCTTTGACTGTCACTCTTTAGAATAACTAATGTCTCACCAGTGAGTCTTTCTTTTGCAGGAAAATTTAGAAGACAGTAACAAGCCAAACGCAAGAGCTGTGCTTCTCTGCCCGGGTCATGTAATCATGGACAAATCATTTGTCCTCTCTGAGCTTCAATTTCCTTCTCTATAAAGTTAGGACAACTATAGTCTCTTGCCTCACAAGGGTATTGGTTGACTGAAGGCATTAATGTTTATAAAATGTGCAGTTATAGCAGAGATCTGCATCATAGGCATCTTAGAAACCATAAATAAATTGTAGTTCTAAGGACAGTAGTTTTACTCGTTTTTTTCTCTCCTCTGTTATGCCTGGAGAATACCTCACAGAAATTCCTGTTTATACAGTTATCTGGGACACCTTATTCTGATTTTGTACTTCACTCACACTACTTCAGAGTTTCATTCTTAGAAACTCGATCAGAAACTGGCTGGTTGGGTATGATCAACAGAGAGTCTTCAATGTACATGTCTAATCTGGCTTTAGATTCTGCTCTTGAAGATGTTTCACTGTGCATAAATCACAGTGACTGGGAAGAGAGGTGTCAAGAGGCCCCTTTTCAGGGTTAAGTTCCCTTGAAGGGAGGAGTCCTAGCCCTCATTCTTAGGATTTTATCATCTTATTAATCACTGAGGCTTAACATATGGTAAATGAACAACAGTGTGTCAGACTGGACTGATTGCTACAACACTAGATAAAGCACAGCGGTGAAGCGCCACCACCTCTTCCTTCTCCTGTGACACGATTTTAAACACCAAGCAGCTATATTTGCTCTTTTCAAGGTGTCATATCCCATGTGTGCATCCAGATGTTTCCTGATGGGAACTAGGTCAGACTCCTCAGGCAGTTGCATGTGAAAGAAGTGAAAGCTTTGTCCACTTCCCACCCCTATGGAGGCAAGATCTCCAGAGTGCAGATGTACAGAAAGGCTGAGGTGGATCTTATGCAGAACATTGGCCAGTGCACTGACTTCTGTCACGATTCTGCAATAGCGTTGGTACACGTTCACCTAAGTACTGTGTGAATAGACACATAAGTACACTACATGTATGTGTAAGTACATACAGAATCACAGTGTGTCTTAGGTACGTGTTGTGTGGTATTTTATATATATATATACATATATGTGTGACATTATATACAGATATGCATGTATACATGCATTTTTGTTATTATCTCCACATAAACAACACTTAAAAACAAAAACGGCAATCTTCCTGTGCGAACACGGGACATATTCCACCAGATTACAGCAACTGAACATTGATCAGGGTGTTGGTTTCATCTACTTGACAGGCCACACCCCACATATAATATGACGGACCTAAAATAAATCTATTCAGTTTGGTTGCAAAATGTTTTTCCTCTGGGATATTTAAAATAAATTGTTAGCATTGTATTCAATAATATTCAACTTTTTTTGCTGTAGAGGATAGAAATGCAAAACTAGTGCTTAAAAATGTTCTTCTGGACTGTATTTTATAATATCCACGAGTTATGACGAATTCTCACATTTTTCATCAATAGGACTATAGATGAGTCACCTGATTTAAAATCCTTTGGGTGCAAATAGAGCTTGTAGAATTTGATTTAGTATGTTGTACTGATAAGTATTTTTAAACTTAAACAAGTGTTTCAATATAACTGTAATTATTAAAGCACTTAATCAGATACTGACCTGCTTTTTAGTTTACATTTATGTAACAGAGAATATTAGCTGCATTTTATCACTTTTGAAATTACAATGGGTCCAATCTATTTCCCCACATAACTTAAAAGTCATCCCTGGTACAAACTGCTGTTTGCAAGCTTCTGAGAAAAATATAATAGTAAGTTCTGTCCTTCGGTACCTAAACAGTAGAAATACCTCCACTGAGATTTGTATGGCAAATTTGATTTTATATAATTAACCAAATCGAAGTAATGATCCACTGCTTTGAGACAACATGCTGAATAGTCATCATAGTTGATAACTTATTTAGTAGCTTGTTAACAAATGAACTATTCTGAGTGCTCTTACTACTATTCAATTACTTGAAGTATGGAATAAGAGTACAGTTCATGTACAAGAACACTATTTTTAATTTTCTAATACTGCATGTATAAAGTTTCCCATCATTACATCAAACTGCTATGCTTTTTTACTAGCAGGAAAATCAATAACCTTAATGTAATTGATGAATGTTAACCGTTTTAGAAGTTCAGATAAGTCCTTCAGCTTGTGATACCTTCATTTAGTTTATTCTGACTTATTTTCTTTTCAGAGAAAGGTGAGAAATTGATGAAAACAAGACATATCATAAGATATTGACTTCAGTCCTCTCCAGACCAAAGGACAGAGATACCAACGTAAAAAATGACACAAGAGCATTACCTAGAGTTGAAAATACTTCTAAAATTTTAAAGTTTTGATATATATCCAATGCTATTCATCTAGTTATGTTTAAACATATTGTCAGACCTAGAAATACTATTTTTAATTTAATATCTTTTGCAGCAGTTGCAAAAACATTAAAGGTCCCAGAAAGTTTAGTGGAAAGAACAGGCTCACAGGTTGTATAAATGCAATCTAGTTCATAGTGTACTTGAAAATGAACAGCACTCGGGTTTTTTTTTTCTTAGCTCATTCTGTGACATTTGTGCAAAGGGAACAATGTTTTTTTTAAACACTGTTATGAGTCAAATGACAAACATTAATGTTGACTAGTCTTTTATACACTAAGATGATAAAATAGTTTTGTTGTCCCTAAATCAGCATTCTTTATCTGATGTGCAAAATGCCAATCAACACATTGAATCGAGAAGTTTGTCTTTAATTCAATTCTGCAGAATCGAGTGCCGGGCATTTAACATCAGCCAGCACATCTCTTAGAAACACATAGGGTCTTTTCATAGAAAACGACAACAAAGGAAGAATCTTGTTACAAGAGGTGATTGGTCGTTTATACAAGAGTTCATCTGTGCATATCTTAATTTTAGTTTAACTCATTATACTAGGGTGGACCTACATTTACATCTGAAATCTCCTATGAGAGGTGTGTTTTTTAGTATTCAGTTCACCTAAGGTAACTAAAAGGTTGCACTTTATTCTATCATCTATTGCTAAGTTACAGTTTACCTTTACATCCTGCTGTGGTTCCTGATTAAATGATGGCTAGCTCCTAGGCTGGTGATTGCAGGTCTTTGTTTTAAGAGTTTTCCATTCTTTTTGTCATGATTCAGAAGCAGGCCACCCTGGTTGTTCAATTTGGTAGATTTTAACTCCTCGACATCAATTTTACTTTTATTAAAATCTAAAATTACGAATATTATTAATACCGTATCAATGCCCATTACTGGACCACCTGATAAAGGTAATTAGACCTGCAATCTGAATACTTGAAGTAATTTCTGTCAGATTAGCCAATGCACATGATTTAGAGTCCACTCTTGCTAGCAGGTGGCAGTTGATACCTGAAAAGTTAAAGTAACGCAAACGTAGGGTGGTATAAATCCCATGAGAATAAAATTAACCAGTCAAGAGGTCTGGGGTTTTTTGTTTTGTTTTGTTTGTATTTGTTTTTGTTTAGGGTTTTGGGGTTTGGTTTTTTTGTTGTTTGTTTGTTTGACAATATTTGTAATCCAAGTTCAGCAGCCCTTTGCAACAGCTTTATGAGTTCTGTCAGTCTCCAATATTTCCTGTATGCGTCTTGACGTGTATGTTCTGTCGGGGATACTTGAAATTACCTCATGCAGGCAGTGGATGAGCAACATTGTCCTAATATTGCCCATGAGGATGTTATCCCAATGATAAGAACTTGCAGGAGAAATATCTAGACTTTGTAACACTGACAGAAAAGGATGAATTTTGGTTAATGATTACTTCTATACTATACCCCAGGACTTTCACAAGAAAGATGGGGTGAACTTTAAAAGCTGTATATAACAAGGTGATTTGCAGGTGGCTGAAAGCTAAGATTAAGTATGAGTTGGTGGCAAATAATAAACCAGCAAGACAGTTTTGATCTATTCAGTATTATCATAACCCTGAGCCAAAAGTGGATTAATCATCAAGAAAATATGTCAGTATTCTAGCAATCTTTGCATTTTATTTCTATTTACATAACTTATTTAATCCTCTACAATACTACTTTAGAACACTGAATCCAAACTTTCGGGCAAAATTCTCCTTTTGTACCAAGCCATTAATAAGTTTTTAGAGTTCTAAACATTTCTAAATCAACTTTGAATGATTGGAGAGGGAAGTAGGTCTATCTCAGGAAATGAAAACTATTTTTGTTGGAAATCTGGTATTCAAACCAGTATTGCTCCAGCGCCTCATAAACCAGAATGCTTCTGGGCACCTTGTGTAGGATCTGTCTCAGTAAACATTAGACAACTAAAAGTTGTCATCTGAACTAGTCATCTAGTCTTCCTTTATAGTCAATGGAGAGAAATAAACACCTTCAGGGAGTGACTCATCTCATTGAAGATAAGCATCTAAGACAGCTTAGACAAATTGTCTGCCTACAATGTCTAGTCCTCTCAATAAAGAGAGCTTATAGGACTAGCTTAGACTGAGACAATCTTTCAGACAATTGAAATTAGACAAGATAAATCCCATGTTTCATGCCTGTTAGGTATCAAAGAACATAGAATAAGAGAAAAATAGCAGTAGTCTACAAAATTAAATAGAATAAATACTAAAAGAATAAGTTCACAAAATAATTAACAAGTATTTTCAAACTACCTCTTTCAGATTCTTAAGTACTTGACTAATGAACAGAAATGATGTCCAGAAATACACTATTCAGCTGTTCTTAACCAACTTCTGTTGAAAGCTCTTGTGATGTGTAAAGTTCAAAGTTTAAGTTCACTTTTGTTTACAGGAATTAAAATGATCTTTTCACATTTTTAAAGGAGGTAACTATAGATTCTAATGTGCATTTTGACAAGCCGAACAGTTAGGGGAAAGGACTGAGGGTATTCTAGTAGGGTTGTTGAAACATAAATCACCAAATCATAAAACAAGAGGAAAAAAAATTCTACCTCCTTATGAATCCATATGCTTTTACTATAGCAAAAGATAATCAGTATGGCATAAGATTTGCAGGCATAATAAAGACAGAATAAATCTTAGAAGATACACTACGGAAGCAAAATCCCATTACAATGCAGATTACCATGTCAGAAGGGCTGAATTAATTAGAAAAGAAGTTTGGACTTGCTAAAGCTTAAGCAGTCAAATAGTGGAAATTCATTTGTAGAACATCATCATCAGTGGTAAATCCAGTGGCATTTCATGTTAAATTTTTATTTAAGTCTTCTCTCAGTAGTCTTTCACTATA
>NW_009604464.1:0-2438 GCF_000690535.1 Cariama cristata | reverse complement strand
GAGTGAAAGTGATTAGCTATTTTACTCAGTTAAAATTCTTTGCATTTATGTTTTGTGATACTTAGGGTCTCTTTTATCCAGTATATAGATGATGATAATCTGTTCTGCAATGGTATCTAAATATCCTTTGAACATTGAAGGCATAACTGAGTTTTTTATTTCAAGTGACTTCGGTTTTGCCAACAGAGTCTCTGTTGTAACTAATCAAAAAAGTTAACAGTGTCTAAAAGTCAGTGAGACAATCCACGCAAATTTTAAATGCCATTTGAAAAAATCTGCAACAAAACAGAATGCCATATGATCAGTAGGTAAATTGTTTGCTTATAGAATGGGAAACAAAACTACAGCTTAAGATACACAAGTATTCAGTACTTAATAAACACTTTCTACATGTACCACAGGATGTGCATATAACTACTATGATTCAAAGGTACCCGAGAATCTGTACACTTCAACTCCTCTTCCACAACCTCCCCTATGTTATTCAATGCCTGAGTAGCAGTAAATACTTCACAGCAGATATATTTAGAGTATTACTGCTACAGGATATGTAGGAAGGCATGGCAAGTCTACCAGGACCATGTTCCTTGGAATGCTCATGTTTGGAGAAGATGCAAGGTTTAATGTAAAGGGAAAGAATATGCACAGACTTCATCATCACTTATCACTACTATTGAATGGAAGGAGGTCAAGTGTGTTCTGAAATGTCCTAATTTGTAAAATATGACTATTGGGCACACCAGAAGTTGACAACAAAAACTAGTGTGCAACTTAGCATTCATACTATTTAAAAAAGTGGGAATGATAAGGAAAGAAACCATTTTTTTTTTTTTCTATTTGTAGTATTTGCATGTTTGACAAAGAACATTTTTTGTAGTCCAATATGCTGGTTAAATCTCTGGGTGAACTAATTACAAAACCTGCTTATTTACATTCTTCTGTAGATTCAAACTGAGCAGTTGCTTTCATTTATTGTACCAAATTGCATAACAAATAATGGTGAGGAAGGCTGCATTTTAGAAATGATTCAAATTATCTCTTTAAGACTGATTTATTCTGCCAAAGAATATAATGGAACAGCTATTTACGATCCATTCAGTCTAGTATCATGTTTCTGAAAATAGCCAGTTGTGAATGCTTAGGGAAAAAAAAATCAGAACAGAGAAATTTATGCTGTAAGACTTCCCTGAGTACCTTCTCAGCTTCCAGCAACTTGGGATTTCATATATTATGTCAAATTCTATCTTCAACTTTCTGTTTAATAGCTCTTGATAGATATTTCTTTCATTGGTTAGTCTATTTTTTTTTTTTTTACCTGAAAAAAAGTGGCAAATATAAAACAATGTTAATTTTTCATTTTTATTTTTGATGGCATATTTTTTTATTTACTTCATAGTTTGGACATTACTGAAGGGTCCATTATCTGCATTCAATGAATATTAATACTGCAGGATATGTTTTGTTGGTCCAGTAATGTCCAGAACCAGTTAGGCTTTACAGATCACTTCAGTAAAATTAACAAAAGGACCAGTTTTCTGGACTTGAACCATAAACAGTCATTACCACACCAGAATAAGCAATAGAATAGAGCACAAAGATGTATTGGGGCTTAGGAAATATGATCATTAATATTATTTGGATTTCAGATATGACAAAGCATTCCCAGATGAAGTTTGGGTTTCGTTTTGACTCTCTAAGTTTTAGACATACAATGTGGCTCTCTAATGTACGGTGGGTTCTGACCATATGAAATGTTTTTGAATCCTAACATTGAAAATCACTGTGTAAGTGTAAGGAAATAAGAAGCCATCTATTACAGTCATGTAAAAAAAGATCAAAAGCACCAGAAAAAAGTCTGGAAGACTGTATTCTCTAAAAGTGGATTCTGCAGTGCCTGACCCTAGAGTCTTCCCCTGCTCCGGAGAGCTGGCCTCTGGCAGCAGTTGGTATGCCTTGCCGACAGACTGCACTACCACAGTGACCAGCTGCAGGGAATGAGATGGTAAAGAAAAGAATGATGGTCTAATGATTAGGTCATTAGGTCTTCCTGACAAATGGCTAGCATATTAATTGGTGGTTAAAATGAATATCTTTATTTGGCTTCCGATGAAGCTAAAGATAACCATCTGATTATTACCAGTAGAGAAGACTCTGTGTCTTGATTTAGATACACACACATACCATTTTGGAAGGTAATCTACAAAGCACACAAAATCCATAATTTCTTGTGGTGATTTTTAACAGGCTGTAGCATTGTTACAAGTGATAATGTAGATGAAGGTCCATTCAGAGAGTTGCCTGGGGCAAGTCAGTCAACCCCACGCATTAAGACTGCATCTGAGAGGGGAAAAAGAAGGGTAATTGTCATAGGGGACTCCCTTCTGAGGGAAACAGAGGGCCCAGTGCGCTGGCTGGACCCATCCCACAGGGAAGTCTGC
>NW_009604463.1:66753-69395 GCF_000690535.1 Cariama cristata | reverse complement strand
CACTGCCCATGTCGCCGACAAAGATGTTAGACAGTGCTGGTCCCAGTAGCCACCCCTGAGGAACGCCACTCGTCACTGGTCTCCTGCTGGACATCGAGCCGCTGACTGCAACTCTTTGAGTGTGACCATCCAGCCAATTCCTCATCCATTTGTCAAATCCATGTCTCTCCAATTCAGAGACAAGAATGTTGTGCGGGACAGTGTCAAATGCTTTGCACAAGTCTAGGTAGATGATGTCAGTTGCTCTTCCCTTATCCACCAATGCTATAACCCTGTCATAGAAGGCCACCAAATTTGTCAGGCACAATTTGCCCTTAGTGAAGCCATGTTGGCTGTCATTAATCACCTCTTTATTTTCCATGTACCTTTCACGTATTTTCTCAGGGGTGGAAATACACATTGACCTCTCCACCCTGTCCCTGAAACATTTTCTTAATGCAAGTTTTGCATTTGAATTGTGTAGAGTTGTACATTAGCAGATATATCCCTATTATTTAAAGAGCAGAAAATTCCCAGATTTTACTAAGTAATCTGTTCATTCCTTTTCTGACAAATCCTATTAGTTCACTTCAAAATACCTTCATCTTCTTAAACTACAGTAATGCCACTCTGTTCTGAGGGCCAGTATGAACTGATACCATTTTTGGGAGGCTGTGATTTTCAACTAGCAGGAAATGAATGAAATCAAGGGGAAAAAAGAGTTGATTTTGTGCCAGAGCTTGGGGTATCAGTTCTGCCAATTGACTGTCATCCACTACTAGCAGATGTGCTATAAAAGGAGATGAAATTCATTGTTAGAATGTTGCTTGGTGGCCAAAGCCAATTACAGAATGGAGAACTGAACCCTTCTAATAAAAGAATTTGCATATGGAAATTATATGTATTTCCCTGTAGTGATAAGTATTTTCAAACTGCTTAAAGGAAGGCTTGACTAGATTCATTTTTTGATAGTATGCATTAGTGTAGCTCCTTATTTCATACACAGTACAGAATTTTTTTACTATTACATTTTAGTCTGATACTTTATTTCTCGCTGGTCATATTCCTTACTCTTTATAAATGTTTTCCAAGATAGAATGTATCTTGATACCCCACATTAAAAGTGTACAATGATTGCCAGGAACAGAATTTTATTTTTTTTTTTCAGAACATGAGTTAAAAAAGCAGACTCAAATGAGTTGTTAAGTCTGGTGAGGTTAGGCTGAAGGAAGACTTAATAACTTTCTTCAAGTATACAACTGTTTGCTAGTTTGAGGAAAGCGATACACTCTTTATTTCTTGCCCTTTTCTAAGTGTATATGGTAATGTGCTTAAAACAGCAAGGGAGACTTAGATTACATGCTATGGAAAGCTTTCCAACAGATACAGATAGCGAAGCACAGAATAGATTGTCTAGGGAAATGGTGGCATCTTTACTGTTGGAGGTTTTTAAAGAACGTGCAATACAGGCCTCTCTTAAGAGTATTTTAGGCAGAACTGATCCTGTGTGGAACAGGGGATGTAATATGTGACTTCTCTGGGTCTCTCCATTCTTAATTTCTATGAACCCTTTGAGTAGTCCCAACAATTCCCCACTAAATTCATACTGTAAATTGTTAACTGTAAACTTGGCATAGAATTCAGCTATGTTACAAGCGGTAATGAGCATTATATTGACATTATAGTAGCACTACCATTCTAAAAGTGTGTCATACCAAAATTGTGAGGTGCTATTTGCATGATACCTGTAGAACTAGTCCTGTGCTGTGCTTTATTTCTGTGCCATTAGTGGCCTCCCATGTCTTGGCCCTGTTTTCTTCACTAAAGTATGACAGAAGCGTATGCATCTAGTTTTTTAGAGTAGCAAAAAAAGTCGTACTTCTGTCTTGAAGTCTTCTGATCCCTTGGCTGTTTTGTAGCATTCCTGTCATGCAAACCATTCATAGGTCTGATTTAACTGGGCAGGTGAGCCAAAACCAGTGCTGCTGCAGTACACTCTTTTTTTCCAAACAAGTTTAAGATACTCTAAACTCACTGATCAAGTCTGATTATCCTGCTTTCCAATCACTGCCAAATCCTCTTCTCCTGCTTCAACAAATGCAGTTTTCCCCACTCTGTACGTACAGAAAGCTGCTGCAAGGGTCATTCTCCCAACCTGTTGCTTTGTCCATGGCCCTCCTCCACTGGTTCTCCGTGGTTTCAGACATATGCTAGATGTTCTCATGCCAGGGTCCTAGACTGCCCTAAAATTACAGTCTTTCATTGCAGACTGTGATTGACTGGATTCTAGTCTCCATCACATAATTGATTTATTTTCAGTGAAGCACATTTATACACTCTTATGCTTCTCCACATGCTGTGTGAGACCTCCCTGTAGGCATCCACAAAAAAATCATCTTGTTGTCTGAAATGGCTTCTTTGAACCTACCTGTAACTGTAGTGCCTACAGAAACCAGATAGTAGCTTGGCTATCAAGGCTGACCTATTTTCCCTTCTCTCCTTGTTTATTAACTGTCTTTGTATATTTGTTTGCTGACTCATATTTTATAGCCAGGGTATGCCTGTATTGTCTCTCATGGAGAGGCAAGAGCCTACCTGAAGGTGCAGTGAGAGGGCTGCAGGTAGATGTACTAAGTCCGGGTTGTTGCTGCAGGAGCATACAC
>NW_009604463.1:17398-66722 GCF_000690535.1 Cariama cristata | reverse complement strand
CAGCAGGACTTACTGACCAGAGTTAATGGTGCTGCTCCCTTCCAGCTTGGAGCTGGCTTGGATCTCAGAGGTGCGGAGTGTGGACGAACTAGTTTGCGTCAGCCTACAAAGTCCTGTGATGATCACAAACCCCAAGGCAGGGATTATCTCTTTATTCTCTGTTTACTTTCCACTCTGGAGCTTTGAGGTGCTATAAC
Source organism: Cariama cristata (assembly GCF_000690535.1). Lineage (NCBI taxonomy): Eukaryota > Metazoa > Chordata > Aves > Cariamiformes > Cariamidae > Cariama > Cariama cristata. The sequence goes on along the minus strand of NW_009604463.1, from coordinate 66,525 downwards.
AGAACATATAATAAATAAAACCAGTGGAATAACAATAGAAGCTAGTGCATGGTTTATTTTTGGTTTTTTTTTTTTTTTTTTTGAGAACTGATGTTCACACAGATAAAGATGTAAAGCTCATGATCTATTTACAAGTCATAAAAATTATTTATTCAATATTTGCTCAGTGTTTCAACTATTTGCTCAACAAATGAGAACTTCACTGCAAATTGATAAAAGAATAAAACAATAAAAAATGAGAAGGAAAATATTTATTAGATAGTCTCTGCCTGTAGGCAGGTTCTTGTGACATATTTTCAACCCGAACTAATTTCTAACAAAAGCTTCTGTTTGTTAGTAACTCTAAGACTGGCTGTGGAGTGGTAGAAGAGGTGAGGACTAGACATGAACAAAAAAGGCCTTTATTTTCACAGAGAAAATCTTGGACAGTTTTCAGTTTTTACTTGAAACCTTCTATGTCTGTAAGAGGGAATTTTTTTTAAATAATGAAAACTCAGTTTTCCAAAGATAAAAGATACATTTTAGGGAAAAAAAACAACTTATGAGAGTAGTCTTCCACTGAAGAGCAGCTTTGATAGCAAATATTTGACCAGCCTGAACAAGGAGCCTGCTTTTCAAGGGAAACTATTTCCATTTTCAACACATATTGCTACTTTCCACTTTGCCCACTGTCACAGAGGAGAATCACAGATTCCCACTTGTGCCTGGGAGCCCAGCTGTACCACTCCCCAAGGCGCCAGGCTTCTGGAGCTCTTTGAGTAGCTTGAACATTGCAGGATTTCATTGAAACAGCTGCTATTCAGTTTTTCATTTCTGAGAAAGAATTGTGATTTTGCTCCCTAACCTAAGTATTGTAGCAGTAAAATAATAAATTCCACAAGAGACTCCAGAAAGAGATGTTTCATTAGAGTACCATAAGATTATTTTGTCTAGGATAACATCATTCTTTGAAGGTTTGGGAGACCTATGTTTATCTCTTGAAGAGTATCACTCATCTCTCTCCTGTGCTATCTTTGCAAAGTACCCCCTCCTATGGAAAAATACAATTTTACAACTGCTCACTGACTTAGCCAGACATATCATGGGTTCAAGGTGAATTGCAGTCTGAATGCAACAGTCTGTTCTAGCTGTTTCATGCTGTTTTGCATGAAAAGTACTGGGAAGATTAGCCAATGCTATGGAGCCTGGATGTAGTAGGTAGACTTGTATGTGTTCATGTCATAAATTGGATATAAAGTGGAAGCAAATGAAAAATAAGGACAATGGGTGGATATAGTAGACTTAAGCAAACAGATTAGTCACTTAGAATGATTACAGTCGGTAGCTTATTTTCTGCTTCCTTTTTTTGATTTTCAGGGTGTAAACGAGAGTAATATTTGGTCCAATTTGGGAAGGTTGGGTTTAGCTTGTTTTCAGGCTTCTCTATGTGTGGAAAACAAAACTCAAACAATTCTTGGAAACTGGAGGTGGAGGGGGAGTATTCCATCTATTCCATTAATCAGATTGCCATTAATAGCTTCCTCTGTGAAAAGGCTAGGTTAAAGACCAAGGTGAAAATCTTACAACAGAGCTAATTCCATTCTAATTCTACTTTTGTTGCTAACTGCAGGGGAAAATGAACCCTATTCAGAAACCTTATTTAAAAGTCTATTCACTTAATAAATGATAAACAAGTTTTCAAAGTAAGAGGTGAGTGGACTTAATTGATGGGAAGGCCTGGTGAATGTCTTGGGAAGGAAAGGTTTTCAAGAGCATCAGGATGCCTGGAAGCTGGATTTGTTGACTGAAGTTTTGAAAATATTTCTCACAGTGACTTACAGTCTTAGCCACCTAAGTCAAGTTATCCTACTTTTGGGGAGAAAGTAAAATTTATGTTACTAAACAAGCAGTAATTTGCACTATAGGTGTGCTTATATGAAAAAAACCTGTTTTCTAGGAGTTGTTGGAAAAACAATCATTTGTGGTTCTTTTTTTCACTGGTAAGTCATGCATAATATACAGTAAAACGGGAGTAAAATCCACACAGCCCAAACCAGAGCAACTTGTTATAGCATGCTGCTTATGGCACAGTGGATTTTAGAATCAATTACTTGAGTTAATAACTAAAAGGAATTTAAGATGTCTACAATTTAACATAGATTTAACCAGGCTTTTGTGGCTAACAATGTGGGTATTCAAAGCACATAGAACAAAAGTATGTGTGCCCATTTATGTAAGAACTAACTTTGCTTTAAATAGAAGTTTCCAAATATAAAGCTCATTAGCAAAAAAATATAATTTTATAACCAATTTCTGACTATGTCACAAAGTTTCATAATGAAAAGGAAATGAGGAGAAAAGCACAAAAGAATGAGTCAGAATCTGATCTTGTGCTGGCAAATATCCACAGTGTTATAATTGATTTTAGTATAACTGAGATTAGAAACTCTCCCACATAGTGCAATAAATTGGCCTAGGAGATGAGAAACATAATTCTGACTCAATCCATGATGGCCATGCGATAACTCTGTTGAGCTGTGCAAGAAGCTTGCTAAACATTATGCAATGCACAGCCATGCAAAAATCTTTAGTACAGCTGATATTTGATGAGGGAGATTGAATTCAGTTAAATATCTTTACATCTGAGTAGGAGGCAACAGGCACAATCTCATTTCCAAACAGCTCTGGGATGCTGAATAATGCTGATGGGATGCAAGGATACTGAGCATGAAAGAAAAATTTCTGCATTCTTTTTATAGAATGTGAAGAGTAACCAAGTTAGTAATTTAATTTTGTATTATCTTTTGAGACACCCATTGGCACTGAAAAATACACTGTGCATGTCTGAGTTGGGTGGTAGGAGGAGTGAGGCTTATTAATATGTAAATAGATTTATCTGAGCACTAAAATGGATATGCTAAGTAAATGGCTGTGCCAGGAAAAGTGATTCTACCAAGTGGACTGAGAAGACAAATGATCATCTGAGGAAGATGATGAGAGTCAGCTTTCAAAACCAATTAGTGATCATGGAAGGAAGTGTCACCCACCATTTTAGGTAAATGATGGAGCATCAGTAATTTATATAAGACAGAAGAACAGCATTAATTGTAGACGTCAAAAAAGACCCTAATTAGGATAAAAAGGCACATGCAGAAAAGGAGAACTCTAACTTAAACTACAAAAGATGCTCAAGAGTGGCAACAAAATGGGAATGTGGAAATTTAGCATATGTTTTCAGTTATTTCACTGAAGTCTGCAGACTTGCTGCACCAGCCAAATTTTCTGGTAGCTGCACAAATTTTGCTTCTATCATGTCCCTGAGGAGGGAAACTGAGAGAAGAACCTGTAAAGAGACAGAGATCTGGTAAATCCATGCTTGCCAATATCCTGAAGAAGGGAGAGCCTGTACATTCTGTGGCCATGGGGCAGCTACCCTCTGCGGTTCCCTTTTGACAAAGAAGTAGCAGAAAGGGCTGTGGGAAGCATGACAAGACAGTAGAGTCCTCTGAGACCAAGGGGAGCACGCAGAGTTCTGCCATGCCGAGAGCCAGGTGCAACAGCCCGGGGTGCCTCTGCCGGCGGGTGCTTCACCATGGTGGGGGGCAGATGCACCCGTAAATTTGCAGTTGAGTGCCTTCCCATCATAGAAAAGCCATCCAGAAGCCTGGCATCATGCAGTCTAAAGCAAAGACATGCTAAAGGAAAAGTCTTTGTTTCCAAAGGTGTATTTTTCTCCTTTAAGAAATGTACAGCAGAGACCTATGAATGTAAATAGCATGGACCTATGAATATAAATAGCATAAGCGACAGGGTAAAGAAAGTAAATCTGCAGAGCTTCGAGGCCCAGCTTAAGGTAGAAATAAAGGGAAGGAAGCACGTCCAATGAAGAGAGATGAGGCAGTTATTCCAGTAGAAGTGGAAAACTGCCAAGCTGAGATTTGCCACAACAGGCATTGGAAGTCTTCAAATGAAAAGGCCTGGGAAGCATTGCAATTACTGTGCCTTGGTTCATCTCACATGCTGCACATTTTAGAAAGCTAAATGCCTATCACATGTTTCTTGAATAGCATCCCTCATCACAGAGTTCCAGAACTGTTTCTAACAAGGAAGCTCAGAAATAGGCTCATATGCTTACTAAATCATCAATTCTGCTTGATTAAATAAAAAAAGCAAACCAAAAACCCCTTGAAAAACTACATTCATAACATCAAATGGGTTTATTTTTAGTTCATAAAATTACTGCATAAGCTCTTCAAAATTCAAAAATAAAGTCCTTGGAAGTAAGCCTAATTTCGGTTTTGTGAAGGTCAATACTTCAAGAACTATGTTTTTGAGTACGTTTGGGGAATTTAACAGTATTAATGTTTTTCCTTGGTGATTTTTAGATTTAGTTTTAAATAACATACTGTCAGCAATATTAAAAGTTTAACGGTTAAGGACTCAACCATTAATGTTAGGCATGTAAGGGTACTTAGCCAAAACAACTCCACAGATTACGATCTGTATGGTAGATTTTAACACTCAACTAGAACATCCTATAAAGAGAGCTCCCTAAGAGTTCGCTCTTTATTAAAAACTGCCCAGAAAATTGCTTAGAAAATAGAAAAGTGATTTTCTTTTCCTTTTTAACTTACCATATAATACTCAATTATAATTTATAGTTAGACACTTTGACTAGGAAGGCTATTCTTTAGCCTTCCAAAATTGTCTTTGTTCTTTGGAAGATGTTTTGTCTACAGAAGACTATTTGAATGCTTCTGTAAGGAATGAGAAGAAGGATTAACACATTTTGATCATTTGTACCCTGCAAAGCTCAATATAATGATTTAAATGTTTGTTTTCTTGAAGAATGAATATATTAAGATATTATCTATGCTAGTGATGATTAACAAAAGACTTCAAAAATATTTCTCACCAAGCAGTCATCAAGAGGAAACAGTTTAAGAGGCGAGTGTGATAGGGTAGCTGGACTGCCATATGAGGTCTCTCTGTTTCCCTAGGAATCAAACCCAAATGGAGGACTAGCTTTGAGTACAGTTTTAAACAGATCATAGACATTCTGCAGTTTGCCAACATTTCAGGCAATCCCTTGCTAAATAAACAAACAAATCTCAGAACTGAATTATTGTGCTGTATCACATGCTTATTGATCCTTAGGAAAAGTTGAAGGACCTAGATATTTCAGTATTAGTCACCTATCGTTATTAAATCTTTCTGATATTCTTCAATGTCTCTCTGGATTTGGCTATCCTAAATAATGTTGGTTTTCCTCATGTTTCTCTTTACTGAATCATGAATACATGAAAAAATATTGGTCGTCACATACACTTATCTGGAACATCAATATATATTTGTGCTGCTTATGATGTTATTAAAACATTCATAAATGGAGAAAAAAATCCCAGTTCCTGACAGGTATTTGGTCAACAGATTTCTGTTTGTATACAATAACCTATGAGCTAATTTCTAGATAACCTTTACTTTTATGGGCAGATGGAAAAAGAAGAACCGATGTGATTTGTGGTAGGAAGAATGCTAAGCAGAAAAGAGAAATGCCATTCTTTGGCTTTTGATTTACAGAAAGATTTAATTATACTTGCAAGGTTCAGACTCTTTTAGAAGCAGAAAACACTTCCAGCTATGTTCCTGGATGCCTGGCTGTGCTGCAGCTGTTTATACAGCTCTGCTGTTGCATACCCAGAAGCCAATATAGCTGAATGTGGAGGGATTGTCTGTGTCATCAGTACTGCTGTAGGGCTTTCTAAATGGGTCAGCTTTGCTTTTAGTCCATAGTCCTCCAATGACTCTGAGATCTGGAGCATATCCATCCTGCCCTAGGGATACTAAAGGATCCTGTAACATCTTGCATGGCTGCTTTGAGAAAGCTTTGTGGACACTGCTAAGAAAGCTCTCAGGACCCCTTCTGGGTCAGCACTGTCATCCAGGAGCATGGCTGGAAGCCATGGAAGCCACTGTCATCCAGGAGCATAACCACCAAATCTGAGATCCCTTGGGTGCTTGGCTGAAATACTGGCTACTGATCGCAGCAGCATTGCAAAACAGTGGGACAGATGCACGCTTGGTTGTAGCTGCTGCATACAGGTACTGCTGGGTAAGAAGCATAGGCATAAGGTCATGGTATACCTTTTAAGCAAAGAAGACAACATTGTCTCTAAGTCAGCAGTCATCCATCCCTTTATAAAGAATCACTTAAGAACTGCCGAGAACAGAGAACAATCTTTTTCCCCAACTTGTATTACTCATTGTTTATTTTGTGAAGCAGTTGATATACGAAAACAAAACTTGATTATTTAAATACACCGATAATCGCCTTTTCCCTTTGTAGCATAACATAAAATACAGCTACGAGATGTGTTGATTCTTGCAGGAATCAGTACGTAATTTTATTCCATCTGGAAGAAGTGGAAAATAGTCAGAATTAAGCTTTTACAGTTGATGAGGCATACACGGCACCAGTGCTTGTACGGCTTGCTTCATGTCACACCCAAGCACTGCACTGAAAGGCTAGTTTTAAATGTCAATAAAGTTCTGAGGGCAATCTACGTTAATTCCTGAGAAAAAGCTAAACCTTTTTTATTCTTGTGGTTTGCAGTTCTAGAAACAAAACCAGAATTTTTTTCTGTTGTAACTGGCTGAGCAGACCAGTGATTGATGTGGTTTTGTGGTTTCCTTAGTTGTACCAGCAACTAACCAAAATACCTGCTGGTCTTCTTGCTGTGTCATTCTCTTCATTAGTTTTCTTGAGTCATTACTACACATTACAATATGAAAAGGGAACCTCTTAGACACTCTATGGTTTTTTTTTTTGTTTGTTTGTTTCTATTTTCATTATATTCAGCTTCTGTTTTACAGTGGAACTCAAGCTTGCACTGTATGGATAGTTTAAATGTCATAGTTTAAATGTCTCAATTGAGTCATAATCCAACATGCATTATAGAATTACAAAATGCTAAAGATTAATTAATTTCAGGGCACAGCTTGACAAGATAAAAGCATTAGTTCTTAAACACTCATCTCTTACCCTTATGCTATCTTGGTTTGAATTTAATGGTGACGATGTCTCTTTATGGCACCTTCCTCATGCAAATAGGACATCTGAAATAGAAGAGAGAGAACTATATTAAATTTTGCTCCTGAAAATCATTTTAGTAGAACACATATTTCCAGTTGCATGTATCAAAATAAACAAGTAAATTGTAGGTGAATTGGAAATTATTTAATGTTCAAAATACTGTTGGTTGCTGAGAGGGTAGTCTGGGAAAGCATCACTAAGGTCTTGCCCTGTTTTATTCTTCCCCAGGTATTTGCTGCTAGTGATGGGATAATAGGCTAACACAAACTGTTGATCTGAGCTAATATGGCTTCTGGAAAGGTGAAAGAGAACTTTAAGGTTAATCTGAAAGAAATAAAAGTCTCATGAAGGGGTGTGTGAAGTAAATGCAACTCAAATACAACTCCTGACTTTGGAAGCAAAATCTGAGATACTTCAGAAAGAAACACAAATCTATGCATCAGTCCAATACTAAAAGAACTTGAGAAAAGGATTTTATATAGAATCTAAAAAAGGAAGCAAAGACATCATATCTGTGAAGAGCCCATAGATATACAAAAAGCATCATGTGGGCAACATTTCTGGCTAGGATAAGGTTCTGTAGAATGGGCCTCCTCCTCATAGAATGGATCTCCTCTTCAAAAATAACGAGTGTGAGTTAGCCATGTATATATCCAGTTAGAAATGTTAGATATATTCTGTAGAATCTAAGATGTCCCATTCTTGTGAGATATGTATACTGCCGTGTCAGATTATGTTTTCAAGAGTAAAATTTCCAGTAATGCAGGGAAGAGAACACAAAGAAATCAATGAAACTTTATGAAGTTCCTTATTGTTCTCAGCCCAAATCTAATATAACTCTACTTAAATTAGACAGAAAAGAATACCTTGTATCAGTGGAGTGCAGCTTACGTATGTGAGTAGCTGCATGTTAATATTACATTGGGAATCAATATATTGTCACTGCAGGGTGGCCATGATTTGGTACATTCTGACAATTCCCAAGTGCCCCGTTCTTGCACTTTGATTCCAAGCCCACCATTTCAGAGTCAATTATGAGGAATTAATGGAAGGGGCCATACCAATAGCAAATAATTGATACGGGGTCTATGAGATTAAAATGAATGATTTGTACATAACATTGAATAAAATAGTCAAATACACTTCACAAAGCTTTATTAGTATCACTTGCTTAGGAATTTTGTGGGATGAAAGACAAAAACCTTAATGGCAAAACATAACAAGCTGTACGAGCAAAGAAAATTATCTCTGACTTAAGTGTAGGTGAAGCAAGTAAAGAAAATGCTACAAGAAAGCCAAAAGGCTGACTTCATAGCAAGTGGGAAAGAAAACTTCCCAACAGAAAAAAGCTGGCTGTCTCCAAGGTACAACATCATACCAAGGCAGTTTGTCATACACATTTTTAGAGCCTTTCCTATAATACGAAGAAAAACAATTGAACAAACCCAGAGTGGGCCTTAATTCTCCTGAAGGTAACTTGCTGATGACAGCTGCAGAATGTGCTATGGGGTCATGAAAAACATCACGTGCAACAGGTTGCAGGTCATTGATCCACCTCAGTGACAAAAGAACATACCTTTCCCAAAAGAGTTCCCTCTGCACTCAGTAGACATGAAAGTCCTAGAGAGAAGAGATGCTTACTAAGAGGTAAATCATTTTCAAGGTCCAGTTAGGGGAAAATATTTAATCTTGTCCTCACTAAATTCTTATAGTGGTGTTGAAATGCTGCATTCCATATTTTGAAGCAAGGTTTGGTAAAGAGGGTAAGGAGCTCTCTGCCATCATAGGCTCGGAGAAATAACCACTGCTGTTCTTGTATAGATCTGCCTGTTTACAGGTGCTCAGCTGGAGGTTGGCAGTGAAGCTGTCTGAAGATTCCCCGGCTCTGAGCAAGGAGCCGAGGCCTTTAGAGTGCTGGGCCAGAGGATGTACTTTGTCTTCCAACTTACGATGCCAAGGCAGTGTAAATGAGAAGCAGAAGGCAACCTGACCTGACCACAAAGGAATGAGAAACAGCAGAGTCAGAAGCAGAGGGAGTGGGAAGGGCTCGATGGGACAGGCTGTAGGCAGGGACATCTTACAGCTTGTGAATGAAGAAATAATACTGCAGGAACCAGCAGCAGAATGTAGCCATTAAAGAAGCCTCACTCCCCAGACTGCACTGTAGGACACAGCAGATGAGTGCTGGGGTTTACAGATACTCTGCAAACAGCTGTGAAACCCACTGGCAAAGTAGGTGGTCCAAGCTGGAAAAAATAGCCTTCTCTAGCTTTCTGTTGCTCTTTGAACTCAACTAGCAAAGGCTTAAGAAAGTAGATCTAAAGGTCTGGTATTGCTAATGACCCCTCACAAGCATGTAAACCATAACCATACTTCCATATGGTTAAAATCTGTTTTTCTCCAGCACATTTTCTTTTTGTAAATGCAGGAAGTTTCATGCAAATACTATACTGCATGTGCATGTTAAAATGAAACAAAATTGATTGCAAAGTCAAGCGCTTAAAAACTAGAAGCAGTTAGAATTAAAGTTGTCTATGCAGCATTAATGTGTTCTATTTTAATATTACCTTGATCATAATTCAGTTGATAATTGCAGGATCGTATACTTTTCCCTTAATCTAATTTACTTAGGATGGATCAAGGCATGAAACAAGATTGTGAACACCATCATCAACCATCAATCATTGCATGAAAAAGATGTGCAAAAAGAGCCTGGATTAGACATAATAAAACTTCTAAGATTATGAATTTAGTTTAGCGTGACACTGTCTTTTTCCTTAAGAGTCAGAATCTAGTCTTAGATGATACATACCAAATTTCTTATTATGACAAGTTTCTCTGGGATAAGGAACTACCAGTCAAATCTCTTGCTATGTGATCCACAGGGATTTCTTTGGGCTGCAAGAGCATCGCCTGCCAGTGTGAAAGATCTTGTTTTTAAACTTCTTATTTTTCAATTTTCTAAACTTCTACTTTCTAATGTTACTGTAACAGGTATTGCTTTCCAGATACCAGTGGTATGATCGAATTTTGGTTCGATTTAAATTTTGTAACAGAAATAGTAACTGTACCACTCTCTCTTAGTCATCTCTGCCACCAAAAAATGGTAGAAAGGTACTTTTGTTTACAAATATGGCTTTCACCAGAAATGCACCTGGATTGCAGGTGCCTTTACTGGGAGATTAAGATGTCTGTAGCCCATCAGCACTGCTCCTGCAGTGAAGGAACAGTCGTGTGGCTGCGGAGAGGCCCCTTCCTGGACAAACCTGAATCCTGCCATACCCTCCCTGAAATAGTTACCTCTTTGAATGATGGAGGTTTGGTGAGTTGACACCACTACAACACTTCCATGAAAACAATTAACCTCACTAATATTCTAGCTGGTGCATAAAGCTGAGGCAGAACACTGAAGAGCAGATGGTTTGCACCTCACCAGCCTGGACCAGAAGCTGCACAAAACAGGTCAGTCTGCCCTGACTCTTCCACACAGACCGTCTGTGACTGTGGCAGTGGTGCTGAGCGCTGCCCACCCCGGATGCGGTGAGCTCTCCTGGCTTTTTTGAAACTGCATACAATACAAACTACAGTTTTGGGTTTTTTTTTCTCCTCAGGAGGTTTCTATCTCCTTTTCAGAGAAGGAAATAAACAGCACCATTTCTGCAGCTAGAATTCTCCTCCTAGTGTATGAAAAATAGTTTTCTTCTTCTTTTCCTGGTGTCGAAACATCATCTCCCTCTAACTTAAGTTAATTTATATTTAAAGTTTTGGCTTACCTTTTCAGCCTTTTAAAATTTTCATTGAAAGGTTTACCCAGTTCTCCAAACTATGTTAGTAAATCAGGACAGTTTATTTGTATTTGTTTGTATAAAATCTTTAGTAAATGAACAACAAATGAAATTCGTTTCATAAATGAATATTGTCTTTTATGAAGTTAATATGAGTTCATACCTCTGTCTGTCCAATAGAAAAATTTGACTGACTCAAACAGCAAACATTTTACACTTACTTTTTTACATATATATGTACTTTTTACTTATTATTTAAAACAAGCTCCTTTGCAACTTAATCAGGTTAATCCACTTTTATTCATAAAATTAAGTGACTACAGTTTCCGTTTTTAACTCTTTCATGTGGCTCTCTCCACCCTGAAAATCTACAAAACCTTGCTTTTTTTTAACATCTGCCCTTTCATCCACTTAAACAATTTTTTAAAATTTGTCTCAGCTCCGCCTCCGTTTCCACCTCCACGTAGTTGCCTGTTTCCATCCCAGGTACACCTCCATGTGCGGGGCCTGGCTCAGAGGCCTGAGCTTAACTGGCCAGGCAGGTGCGCTCCCTTGGAGTCACCCGCTGTTCCCCGTCAGCAAGCCTTGCAGAAAGGTCGAACAAATCAGTTCAAGGGGAAAATATATTTTAGAAGCATCCATTATAGAAGTATATTTGGGTTGCAAAGCTGAATTATTCAAGTATACTTTTGAGTGACTACATGAAGATTTTGTGATCTGACTCCTGTTCCTTCAAGCGATAAAGCGCTCTGTAGCACTACATCTGCTCGGACAAATTTAATTTCATTCCAGTTGTGAATGGTTCTGTCAACCAGGCAGCAGGTGTTTCAGACTGGCCACCATGAAACAAAATAACTGTAACTAAAATTTTGACTTCAACTCGGCCAGGCATTTGCAAAGGAAAGGTATTGTCTGCTCTGGAGACTTAGGCCAGGTGAAAACTGGGTACTGTTCTTTCCATCTTATTTGTGTAGTCCTTTGTTCTGAAATTCATATCTTAATTCTTAAAGATGAAAAAAAAATCTTTTGTTTCAAGCAAGACAAAACTGGAAAGTTAGGTACATACGGATCCCTGTTCATTGTTGCTTTCCCTGGTTATATTTTTTCCTTTGTAAAACAAGTAGAGAAGGAGCAGAAGCACTATCAAGTCAGAGGGTAGCATAACCAAATCAGAAGAATAATTTATTACTTTGCTTTGCATGGGTCTAATGCCTGGTACACATGGAGTGAAGCAAAGAAACCTTTTTGTCTTTCACATAGGGGTCAGACATGCCAATACATGTTAAAACAGTCGTGGAGCACACGCTGCATAAGGGTAAACAGCAAATAAAAAAGCGGGTAGACTCGCTTGTTTGGTATGTGTGAGGATAGCATAAACACCCCATTGCTCACACTAAACATGCTTTAATGCTGCTTATTTGAATTTGTTTTCAACTAGATCACTCTGTGCAGACGTGGTTGAAAACACTGGAGTTAATAAACCCTAAACATTATTATTCAAATACCCTCTCCATATCCAAACACCTGAGAAGGTATTTAGCATATAATGTATTGCTGTTGCCTAGGATTATTCCTGTAGCCCAATTTATTTGCAGAAGTTCAAAGGCTAGTAAAATGCTAAAATAGTTATGGAATTACAGAATCATTCCTCCACTCCCTTCGCCCTTTTCTGAGTCATAAACCTCCGAATCATAAACCTTCTGAATCATAAAAATCTCTTGGATTGAACAAATATGTGGAAATGATTGCCTATAACGAGAATGTGTGAAAGGTTTTGGGTTTGCCGCACTCTGAATGAAACCAAACGCAAGGACTTCAGACGTGGTCCTGAGGCGGAACGGCAGCTCTTCAATCTGTTCTGCGCTGAGCGAGCCCTCTTTGTGCGCTCTTGCTGCCATTCAAAGGGATCACTGCCACTTGCTTGGGAGAGTGCCCTTAAGCATGCACCAGTATAGCCGTACCCTAGAATGGTTTGTATTTATGTACATGTATTTAAAGAGGATGATGATGATTGTAAAGTGTATGTGTTTGAGCTTAAGGTCTCTGAAGAACATGCTTTATATAACCAAAAATCTTTATTCAGTCTGGTCACTGTCCATTTATATTTTCTGTCTTGGTGGACTTTTATCTTAAATATTAAGACTACGCTCACTTTGGGCATTAATTGCCACTGGAATATATTTTACACAGTACAGAAGATGCACCTTTCCCTAGGCTTTCCTCTTTAGTACAAGGCCTATCCCTCATTTAGCCTTATTTTGAATAAATGTGATGTCATTGTTTAAGAGACTGAGCACTTTTCACAACACAATACTGGTGCTATAAAAGAGGTAGTAGCTAATGTTATCTTAATGATTTAGAACTCTTTTGAGGTAAGTCTTGATTCCAAATTGATTGAAATCAACATAAATAAATAGTTTCAGCTGGCTTTGGATCAAGTCATAAACTTTAATTTACACACACACACACACAAATCTGGCAGAACTTGGAGAATGAGATAGTCATAAGTTCCCCATATATGCTGAGGTCTGTTGGTACTTGTTCCATGTTGTTGCTGAAGAAAGTAGGATAATCGTGAGGATTTTTTTCTTTCATAACTAGAAGAACAAATAAAGTGCTGGATTGTAAATGATCTCCCTTTGACCTTTGTCTGCAACTATATCTCTAACTTTGATGGGTGTTCTATCACTACATTTCAATAATTGAAGAATGAGATACAGTAATGTGTGAGTGATGCCTAGCCACCTCACAGTAAATCCATTACTGTCCTACTCTCATGTCCTCTGGTGGAGTTGAAAGATTAACCCAACACCTGCATCACTAGGGGGAAAAAAAAAAAAAAAGAAGAGATATATTCTCATTAAATAAACAAAGGAGGAAAATGTTCAGCCCATTATCCTGGAAGCTACATACTACAGGAATTGCAGTCAATGCAGTTTTAAATTTCAGTGGTTTATATATAAAATTTTTATATAGAAAATCTGTCTGTGTGGCTGAAGTATTCTGATTGTGCTTGTTTGTTTCTCCTGAAATCTCTAACCACTTTTTGTTTCTTGTTTCTGTGTGTCACACGGGTCTAGGTGATAAAGTAAGTTTTGATAGAATTCAAAATACATTTTTGCACGTTATGTTAAACAGAGTTCCTTATGCAGAGTTTCTCAAAATTAACAGAATATTTCAGTCCTAGCTAATATATATCCTCAGAATCAAAAATAAATACTATCGTAACATTTCTGTCTAACTCAAATGCTAACACCTGATACTACCAAAAGGCCACACAAATACAAAAGTATCTTCAGTTTGGTAAGTGGGACACGCAGTGGGTTTCCTTCACCCTGAAGCTCTGCTATCCATAGAAAGACTGGGCCAGGATTGCTCCATCTCTACTAAGAGAAGACCTTAACGTAGAGGGCTTAGCTGGAACAGTGCAGGTGTTGATCTAGACCTTTGTCTCAGCTCCCTTATTCTGTGGTCCTGTGTGATAATGTGTAAGTTGGTGACTACAGGATTGTTGTTGGGGTTTGGACAATTTTTTCCTTTTTTTTGATGTTCTAAGCTCTTAAATATACTGTTGAGCCAGTGTTTATTGACAGAAAAAGCAAGTAATAATACGAAGAACTAGTGTTGTCTGCAAGAATCTTGTGATGGGGTAAATAACAGCTTCTAAAAGCTAAGCTCATAAATGCAGATCTGGTGTTGCAGAATAAGGATTTATAGCATTGACACCTTATTTACATCCATGCATACTCTTTAAATTAGTGAACTGAAACAGAAAAGTAGAACAGACTGGGTATGAAGAGACCTGGGCAAAGAAAGGCAATTAACAGAGCCAATCAATGTGAGTTTCATTACAGAAGAGAGATCTCTATTTAAAAAAAAAGCAAAACAAAACAAAACCAAAAAACCACCCTTCCACCATCAGATTTTATCAAATTACCTTAATGTTTTTAGATGAGACTACAAACTTCTGTCATAATATCAATATATTAAGCACAGATTTTTATAAGATTTTTGACTTGAGGCATCTTGATTACTAAAATAGACAGGACAAACATCATGTGGACTACAACAGTCCCAATGATAATTTTTAGCACGTCTTTGTGAGCAGAGCATAGAAGAACTGCAAAGGGAAGGAAGACTGAGGGATAGAAGGGCTTTCCCTCTTACCTTTCCTCCCTCCCGCTCTGAGCACTGGCAGCAGCAGTATGCCCGCTCTTGATCACACCAGGCTGTTGCAAACGCTCAGGACATCTCAAATACCCTTCCTCCATTCACTTTGCACTAAGAGAATCAAAAGACTTAAACACCTGCTATACTGGAGGTTGTACAGACAAGAAGTAAAAGTAATTTAAGGGCTGAAAAATAGCAGCAAAAACTTTAATGAAGTTCTATTTAGCTCTTAAAGGATAAGGTAAATAGCCAGCTTGATCACAATATATTAAAAAATTATGGAAGGTGCAGAAGTTTTAGAATAAGGATCTTCAGCTTACTGCTCAAATACAAAATAGGAAACTGTAGCTAGACCAGAAATGAAAGATACGTTTTTAATGGCTACAGTGATTAATGAACTGGTAACCAAAGGCTGTGGCTACCACTGGTTCCTGTGGTCATCCATTACTACAAATTATCAAATCAAGAATGGGTATTTTAGGAAAGATGCACTCTGATGCGAGCACAGCTAGTGAAACTAAAGCAGGAATTAAACCATTCTAGTCTTCTGTATACTGACATTGAGACTGGATGAGTACATTTGTCTCTACAGCCTTAATAATGTCCAACATTTCAGCTAGAAGAAACCACAGAGCTTCCTACAGAGGCATTTGAGGATAATGGGACATGGCTTCTCACCATGGGGTGACACATATCTGGAATTTGATGAAAATCCAGACATTCTCTGTCATGTGGTGGGTACGAGCCCCGTAATAGGACAGGACATGCAAGCAGTCTTGTTGAGTGACCCAAAATGCTTACAAATTCCCCTAACATAATAGACATGCCCTGGATACTGGACTGAGGGACTGGTTTTAATCACGTGCTTGATGCATATCATACTATGGATGGCTATGGCTTCCTCAGGAAACTGGGGTAGAGGAGGAAATGAGGAATATGCTCTGAGTCATCACCTGCCTGTCTCTGAGAAGGCCAAGAAGGGCACAAGGTGCAAGTTGCATTGATTTCAGTGGTAGAGTGTGGACTGGGAACTCCTGCCTCTATTTATGAGGGTAAGGATTCAGGACTCTCTTCTTAATGCTATCGCTAATTTATTGGAGAAGACAAGTAATTAGATGTGCTTTGAAGAGGCATTCTGAGGTTCGTCCTATAAATAGTTAATATCTGAAAACTTTTCTGATATATTATTGTATATCAGAAGTATTTATGATCAGTGTGTTTGTAAGTGATATAGAATGATACTCTGTTCTAGTTTTTTATCAAAGTTGCTGCTGAGTAATGACTGATGCACTTTTTGGAAGCCAGAGAGCAATAGTATCTCTATCCTGCATAAAGAGTTGGACTGAGATTTTGTATGGGAAGTATACTTGGCCCAGAAAGATGTTGAAGCAGTCTTGTTTATCTTCACCATACACATTTTTCAGTAAAGATTTGCTGTTGGGAGACTCAAAGCACTCAAAAAGAAGTAAGCATTTTACAAAATGATTAAAAGCAAACTCTATTTTCAATATCCAGTTTATAATTTCCCTGTAATTAGTTGTCCTTATTCATCTTACTTGCTTGAATCAATTACTAGCTTTTCTGACTCAATTGTGGGGGGTTTTTCCAGTCTTCCTGTTTCCAGCTTAATTCCCAAATTTCTGGTGCACTTCCTTGTATTAGGCTCCAGGGAGACAAAAGTAAAACGTGAAAGTAGGAGCATAAAATCTGAACTGTTCTGTTGCTCACTGTATGTAAGGTAAGACATAAGCAGTGGCTACTGATATAAAAGCTTTTAGAAGAAAGGTAGAGCTCTTTGTTAGTGACCAATATGTTGTAGGACAGGAATAGAAGATTAGGTAATGTAGTGGTATGTGATATTTTTGTTTTATGTTATGTTTGTCTTGTATGTTACTCAGAGGAGATAATAACAATAGATGTAGCAGGAAGACACATTTCCTGACATGAGATTAGACCCAGTGAGGCCAGATAGTCCCAAATGGAAAATTGTTATGCTGAATGTCCCCTTGAGACTAAATAATTGTAGTGGCTTTTTATGTGTGAGCTCTGAAACCATATGCTTTTATGGTATCTAATTCGTTATTAATATAAATATACAGTGCTTAAATAATATGTAACCAATATAAAGAAACATGCTATTCTCAGAGAAAAGAGTACACCTGGAGTTACGGATTTAAATAGAAGGAGGAGAATTGAGGAGTATATATTTTGATTCAGCTGTGTTTGAGAAGGGTTTGAAAAACTCTTGTTCCTGGAAACAATGAGATACAAACCTGTTTGCATAGCCGATCTCCAGCCAGAAAGGATTCCTGTCAAGTGAAATATTAACCCAAAGGAATGCAGTGTTCTTAGGGCAATGAGCTCTTGCCTTCAAACAAACCTTTAATACAGAACTAAAGTGACCATTTTGAAAACATATATGCATCCAGAGGACTGGATGGCTGTCAGGCCAGAACAGGATTACCCTATCTTTTAGCTTTAGCTTACCTGTTTGTAACTGGCCTTGTTCTGTAGTGCTGAAAAGTAATTTTTAGCTATATAGTGGCCAAATGTCTATTACTTTGGTTGTGTCATTGCAGCAGGCAGGTGTTTATGTTATGCAAACTATCATAGCAGCTGGGAGCTCTATTAGTAATACTAATGTTTCAGGGTAGAAAGAGCTCAAGGAATATTTCCTTCAGTTTCTCTTCTCCTGGGGAGCAGAGTCTCTGCTGGGAGTGATGATCTTCCTAAGCAGGGTCAAATTTACACTGGATCTGTGACATAAGAGGCATGAAAAGTCCGGCATGAAAAGTCCAGCCTGAAAAGCTCCGAGCCTGCTGAGGGTGAAGATAGGTGTAACGTCCCAAGCCCTGTTCCTTTGCAGCACGATGTGCTAGATCTGCTAGTGAGTCCCAAGTTCAAGCTGCACCCATTGAACCCACCAGGTAGTTGCTGCTCCAGGAAATGCTTTTTACACCCTGGGGAGGCATTTGTGCAAAAATGCCAAAATACCCGCAGAACAACTCCTCATTCCTCCTGCCAACTGAGACAGGGCTAAGCCTCTAAAGCACAATTCACACCATAATGTTTGGGCTAAACTGGGTGTTTCCCTCATTTTTTCATTCGCAGAGATCCATGTGCTAAGTATAACTTTCTGTCCATGGGATCTGATGGACTCTGATGTGCTTTGCAGGTGCTCCCATGCACAGCTGAAGGAGGCCCAACTGTGCTGAAACTCACAGCTGTGGAATTATTGAAAACAAACAAAAAACCTAACTTTGTTTCTCTGTGGAGTGAGTTTCTTCCTCTAAGTACCCTTCACTTCGCAGTGGCTTGGTGGCACCCTGGAGATATTAACAGTAGGATTAGTTTGCTGCTTTTTGCAGTGGGTTTCAACCTATGCAGAAGTTCTTGTAGATTCTTTAGGACTAGCACCTTCTTGACTAGGAAGTTATGGGGAGGGGAGATCGGAGGAGGTGAGCATTACATCCCAAATCCTACCCACTTGTGACACTGAAATGGGAATTTACTCATGGAAGGTGTATGACCTTACAAAAAACAAAAAGGATTTATTAATAGTAATATTAAAATTATCATTGCTAGGAAGCTGGGTTAATCCACTGAGAAGAATGGGGCAGCTCCCTCTGCTGACCTTTTATTTTCTATTTTTCACAGGGTCATTCCAACATTCATTTCACTTTGGATGACTTTGCAGTCATAGCAGAAATAATAAGAAAAAATTTCCTCTAGAGTTTGTTCTCACATTAAATGTGTGACTATAGCCTCAGAGAAGGACTGTTATGCAGAGTGTCCAGAAAGTGTCTCAGCTTTCGTTAAACACAGTCATTAAATGTATTGCATAGTCACTGTGGCTGTCACACATAGTTAAGCCATGGTTCTGCTGTTACCACTGTGCAAAAGGCAAGATGTTAAGTTTTAGTATCATTACAATTTTGCCTACAAAAAGATGGAGAAAATTAATCAAAGCAGCCATTTTGCTTTCCCTACCTCCTCCTTTTATCTCATACCTGTTAACATTGACCCATGTAGGGATTTCACTCCTCAGCAAATACCTTGGTCCGTGGCTTATAGGTAGAGTTGGTGGAAAACTCTGTGTATTTGTGGGACCATAGTTTGTGTTGCTTTCAATGATGAGGAAACAAAGACTTCTAAGGGACTAATTCTCTGAAACACTAAGCATTTCTGGCCCTCTGAGTAGAAAATGGGGACCTGATCATCTTGCAGAAAAAAATTGAGTGAATGTTCCTTTGAAAAAGAGAAAAGAGAAAATACAGCCTTAAAGGGGATTTGTAAATGCCTTCCCAACAAGAGGGACTACTGAACTCTTCTGACAGCATAGAGAGCTTTCATAAGATCTTCTTTCTTTTGGAAGTATATGGAAAAAACAGGGTCTGAAACTGCACCCTCTGCAGTCATTGATAAAATGCCGTGGGCAGAATGGATCCTGATGTGATGGAGATCACTGCTACTATTTTTAGTCTACAGTTCAATAGCTTCAGAAGTCTTAAGCAGGTCACATCTTTCCCCTCATCCCTATCCCAGGAATCTTTGTTGTACTGTCAACTACTGTATGTTTGTACAATGCATATTGCAGCTGGGATGCAGTCTAGTTCAAGCCTTCTTCCAATGTGCTTCTAGTAATGCAAAAACAGAGCATTTAGTAATCTGTGATCCAAGTACACCTGGTCATTAAAGTTACTGCAGCACAACTAGTGAGAAAAGATTAAACTGCCTGAGGCAGGGACTATATGTTTGAATGGACAATATCCTTCCTTTAAAAAAAACCCAACCAAACAAAAAATATAAATACTTACTGATTCCATGTTCCATTTAGCCAGTTCTGCTTTCATGTAAAAAAAAACAAAACCCAAAACCCCACCCCATAACAAACAAACAAAACCCCTCAAACCCGACTATTGAGGTGATAAGGTGATAGGCAAATTAACTAATTGGATTTCAGCTTGCTTAGATCTGTGCGATAGCCCAGACCTTGTAACTGGGAGCACTAAATAGATATAAAATAGAAACAAGAAAATCTAAATTTCAAAGAGAATCTGTCACCCCCAAATTTATGGAAATGGCATCCTGTTGTTTTGTCTTCATTATGATAGAAGATAAACAGATAATTTTATTTGTGATCCAAATAGAAACACATTCTGGCATCTGTTCTATGCCAATAGCTGCTCTTGCTATGAACATGCTTACATTTTATTGCATTGGGCTATTTGCCACTTTATGTAAGCTACACCAGCTGCTCTTGCTCTTGCACAACAGATTACGGTATGCAGCACTCTGGTTTTCCCTAAAGCAGATAATGCTTTGTAAAATCCGGATAACTAAGTCTCTAGGAAGTGATTGTAAGTTATATTAAAACTGTGATAACGAAGAACAGAAACAGACTTGAAGAAGTGTACTAAAAAGCTGCTACTCCAAAGGAAGATTGTGATTGCGGGTAGCTGCTTTTTTTTTACTGTGCTTAATGTATGGTCTTACATTCTTTTATCTGCTGCATTTTTTCTAGTACTTGCTGCTTTCCTTAAAATTTGATCTACAGCACACCATGATGAGAAATATTAATAATAAACACTGAGCAAATTTCTATTTAGATTTTTATGGCAACAAAATACACTACAATCAGTTCAAATCTACTTGAAAATAAAGCCCCTGAATCCTCTTTGTTGCATTTCTGTGACAGGTTTCATGTTCTGTGTTCTTGGCAACCTTCTGCATGGGAAAGCAGCATTATGCAAATAAAAATTCAAACAGCAGCCACAGTGGGAAAACATAACACATTTTTTCTGGACATCGTGGGTGATATAGGTCAGACCATGCTATCACAGAACTAAACCAAGTGTAAACTCTGCCTCAGCTACATTTTAAAACCAGTTTTCCTATGATTTGGATGCAGCATGACTGCAAAATCATATTAATTCCAAATTTAGGAATGCCATGCTTAAGCGGTAGTTGAACTTTGCTGTTTTGGCTAGGTGTTGGTGATTAAAGTGCCCATGAGTATAAGGTTGCGTAGGCACTGCTGCTGCAGGAAAAAGTCCAAGTACAATTGGTCTGAGGGTGTGGAGGGAAGCAGCAGGGGATGCTGGTAGGGAGAGTAGAAGCTCAACAGGGTTACGGAAACCTGCCAAATCTCCGTCTTCACTGCAGGGAGCTCCTGCTGCTGCCAGGGAGTAAGGAAAACAGATGGCTGTTCCTTTTGAAGTCACTAACATTCATTTCTGTGCCTGTTGTGTATTTTTTCTCCTTCCCCTCAAGTTTCCAACTCCTGCAGTAGCTCCTGGAGCAACCAGGGATTGGCAGACGTGTTGGAAGGCAGCCATGCAGCCGGGTGAGTTTCAGCTGAAGATGATGATTGCTTTGTTTTGGTTTTCCTTTTCCCCAAACTGCCTCCACAATTTGGCAAAGGGATGTCAGGATTAGAAACAGTGGGATTGGAGAATATGCCAGAATCTATTAGAGGGAAAAAGGCAGAGCTCTAGTAAATGGGGAGATGGAGCAGTGCCAGTAGGAACGTCGGCAAGGGGTTTTGGATGCAATTAGCACAGCCGGCCAAACATACCCTAACACGGACACTTCACAGTTACATGCCGAATAGTCTTCTGTATTTGTGCTTATTTTCAGTGGAGTATAGCTGATACCTGTAGATGGGGCCTTGTTTTTTCCTCAAAACCAGCAATGATGTGGATCCTGATGAGTCTGTAGCATGCGTCAGCTAGAAGTGGTTTCACAGAATGCTCTAAATCAAATCTCTGTATCTAAAATAGAAGAGCATGAGATGAAAAAGAAATTAATGTTTAAGTTTATGTTTCCACTGTATTTCAGCTACTCTGAAGGACTGTAAGACTTTTTTTTTTTTTTTTCCCTTAGCTTTCTGGAATTTCTAATGTATTTGTATGCTGTTGTGAAGTATAACAAAGCACCAGTTTGAGGGAAGACAGAAATGTGTAGGATATTTAATTTTTACTTTAGAATATCACTAAGAGAGCTCAAAGAAAGATGCAGGCTTGGACTGAGTTAGCAATTCCATGAAATATATGCATAGGTTGACATGCCAAATAATGATGGCATATGACTGATGTCACCCCTCACCTGAGGGGAAAAAATCTGCCCTTATGCAGGTTTCTGACTGTTGATCTCAACCAATGAGTGATTCATGCTTTTAACAGATGTTTCTGATTTAGGCCAATGAAAGCTTATAGGAGCTTTTTCTAGTCTCTGAGGAAAGAATGCCAGCCCAATCAAACAAGCAAATTTGGAGCTTGGCATCTGAATCAACTAGCAAAGCTGAATAATTTCCTCTTGCAAAAGCTGTGTGCCATCACTATTCTATGACAGCATAAAAATTTGATAATTAGCACTGACTTGTTATTTTTGCCATCTCCTGTATTTAATAATTTAGCCGCTATTGCCACCTTCCAAGAAAGACACTAAGGCCACTTATTCAAAAAGCCTGTCTGGCTTGTCCAAAATAGCACACAATTCCCAAACCAGCAAAATATGATGCATACAGCTGCCCCAGCTACATGAGTAATTGTAGCAAATATTTCTAGAT
This sequence comes from Cariama cristata, assembly GCF_000690535.1. Classification (NCBI taxonomy): domain Eukaryota; kingdom Metazoa; phylum Chordata; class Aves; order Cariamiformes; family Cariamidae; genus Cariama; species Cariama cristata. The sequence goes on along the minus strand of NW_009604463.1, from coordinate 43,928 downwards.
GCACAGCCACAAAACAAACTCAAGATGGCTCTGTGTTAGCTCATATTTGCCTTTTTAAAATTATTGCTATTGTCAGTAACATCATAAAAGTAAAGTAATGGGACTCTGTGGTACAGGACAAACACAGCCAAAAGGACCTTGGTCAGTAACTTAATGTAACAATAAAACCAAATTCATGGGATTTGTCACCAGAAACTACACCTTGATTTTTGTCAGCTACAGAGTTACTGCAAAGTTTTATCAAATTTCATCTGCATGATGCTCAAGTCCAGTATTTCTTGGATTTTTTAGTTTGGCGAGGCATAATGTCTAATTCGTTTCACACCTACCTTGTAAAATAGCCTGAAAATCAGTGATGTTTCTGGAAGACACAAAGTTTCATAATATCCAAACATATGTGCAGTGAATCAGCCTTCTCATTAGAATCTTCAAAAGTGGTTTGACAGCAAATTTTTGGCACGGGATTAGTGGGAGTCCCAAGGGACTGCAGTGCCTGACTCCCCATTATGGCCCCCATTACTGCCAGTTCATGGGATGGGAGAGCAGTTTTCTTCATTTGCTTGCTCCACACTGCTGCTGCATCTCGCCCTGAATCTGTCACTTAAAGCATTCAGAAACCAAGTCTAAAAAAATTAGGTGTCAAAATTTGAAAATATTTCATTAATTTCACCGATGTCAGGCACTATGTCCATAAAAACGCTTTGCGCGTGTGAATATTTGGAAGCCAAGCTGAAACTAAGTGTAAGGTTTTTAAGGCAGATCAACAAATGAAGGGAGGGAGATAAAGAGGGGATTTTTGAGAACAGTTATTGCTATGGTCAAGGATCTCCAACAAAAGCATCTAAATCTTTGACAGATATGTGTGTCTAATTTATATTCTTTTGCATTCATCTGTGATTGTATGGTTTATCATCATTCTTTTGTCTGCTCTGTGGTTTATAAGCCTCATGTGTGAAAGCTAAATTTAGCATAAAATAGCCATAGTGCATTAAATCACACAAAGAAAAAAATCACATTAATAAGTCCTATTGAAATGGGACTTATGACTCAGTGCTAAGCTACATTAGAGCTATAGATCAATATTTTTTATTAGTGCTGTAGAACATGCTCCATCAAACTACCAGTAAGTATGTACCAATAGACGATTAAAACACCTGTAGGCATTGATAAAGTCTACTTTGAACTGAAATTATCATTCTGTAAAATACATAACATTTCTCAAGAAAGGCTGTGATATAGGTATAGATCCTTAATTTATGGTTTTAACTTAGGGATGGTCTGTGATTAGAGCACTACATTACTTCTTTTCTTGTAGCCCTGAGTAACCCTGTCTCCCTTGCAGTCTTTGAACCTGCAAGTCACTGAAGGATCCGGTGCAGAGTGCAGAACATGAATGAACATTTGAAAATGAGTGGCAAGAGTGTTCTTGCCTCATTAATATTAACATCATTGCCTTGTGGAATTAGAAATAAGAGAGGCGTTGCTTTATTCTCAATTCTCAATAGTCTTGGAATTTTATTTTTTATGTGCTGTAGGTACAGGCTTTATTCCCCTGCATAGAGAATCGACATTTTCTCCAAGCCCTTAACTTACAGTGTGGCATGGTGGTATATGGGATAAGAGATGCTGGACCTCCTGAAGTGTATCTAGTTCCCTGTTGTGATGCTGCTGTTTATCTCATCTCTCTGAACCTGTATTTTTGGAGATGTACTCATGAGCTCTGTTCCCATTTTGTGCAAGCCTGTTGATATGTGCAAATGTGCTCTCTCATTTTTTGGTGGGGTGAGATGGGCAACCTTGTTCATTACTATCATGTCGTAGTATTTGGTGCTGTTTCTGTGCAAGAACATCATCGTTTGTCTGTGGGACTGCTCCTTTAACTGTCTTGTGTGTCTCAATGTAATTTGTATATGAATTAATGCTTCATAAGAGCGACAAATTTTGGGAAGAAGTGCTGTGTAACGGCCTGTCCAGGCAAAATATTATTAGCTGGGTAGACCGGTAGGCATAAGAAATTTGGGAACTCTGGACTGGGGTGAAAACCTTAGTTTTTTATTTTCCTGTAGTTGTCCGCTAGTTCCTACAGAGTGTAAACAGCCCAAGTCATCTATCTTTAACCCAGCAATTGAGGAAGATGCAAAACCTCATGGTGGTGGGTTCAGGGGTTTGAAGGGAATTAATTTTACCAGTCTAAAAATGTGGAGTAAATTACTTGACTCCAGTCTAAAGAGTGGGCTGAGGGAGCTGTGTGCTTTCTCACTGGTTTGACTCTGGGATAGGAAAATTTTCTCACAGCTGGGGGATTTAATAATCTCCTGGCTGCAGGCTTTGAACTGAAAATATACACTGCTATCAGAGCTAGGTTCCTCAGGCCCTAATGTGGGATTATGGTGATAACTGCATGGTTTAATAAAATGTCATAGCCGGGATTTGAGCAGGAGCTGTACAGAGCACGCCAGTGTAAGCACTGGCCACGACAAGGGGATGTGCAGCTCTCGGCGCTGCTTAGAGCAGAAGGCAACGGGCCAGCAAACAGGCAACACTTCTAACAGCTGCTGAGGTTTTAAAACCTGGAGATGTTTAAAACCAGATTTTGGTAAAAACTGATGTGGTAAAATCTTGTGGGTTTATTTACAAGGTGCACTGCATATAGTAGTGAGGCACTTTGTGTAGATGCTGAGATCTATTTCAGTTCTTGGCAAGGGGAAGGAGAAATCAAATGTGTAATTGAGGCACTGTTCAAATTCACAATGTGTGTGAAGGAGGAAAACCTGTTTGAAAATACTTCCAGAGGCAGTGAGTGAAATCCTGTAATGATCACTTCAGGGGAAGAGAAACCCTAAAGCATCCAGTAAATCTTCCAAGGTTTCTTTCCCTTCATTTCCCGTTCAGAGCTAGAAATGGAGGAGAGAAACTTATCTCATGTGGTTTCCCCCTGTTGCTCGTGTTGTGGTGTATAAGCGCTCAGAAAGCCCCAAAAGCTTTTATCTGTTTGGTTCACAAAGAAAACCTTCAAACTGTGATGTCTCCAGGGAGAAAGGTGTCCATACAATGCAACGGGACTGCTTTCATTGCCTGAACCTCCTTCCTACATTGCAGCCTGCTTCTCATTTTGACTCAGTTACCCAGGCAGTCCCTACTCATCGAGTCAAACTGGAACATTTTCAAGATAATGTGCTAAAATCCAAGAATGTACCAAAAGTTGCCCAGTGACAAAATGCTCCTGAGCTCATTCCAAACATTGTTTGGAAATGTTTCTACTTATGTTGGAAATATCTTGCAGCTATAATGGGAAGCTGATAGTGCCCTGCAAACATATCCCTCTTAAGTTTTAGTGTATGTTTATTATAAAAAACAAGGTGCTGAGATTGAGTCACACCAGCAAACCTCCCTTCCATGCCACCCTGAGAGGCTTGCTTGTGTACTGTTATCAAAACATGAAGAATTGGTTCTTTCTGAGGAAAATATGAAAAAAGAAATAAAGTCATTGTATGTATAAAGGACTCCGTAAGAATTTCATCTGGATATCTACTGGTTGCTAGTCTCTTGGGCTGAATTTCAACAAGTGACAGAAAGATGAAGGGTTCTTGTACACTTTGATCAACCCCCATTTAGTAGTTCTATATAACAACACATGTTTAAAGAATGGCTAAAAAACAGCCATTATCAGAATACAAGACACTAGAACTTTTTTTTTTTTAATAGTATTCATTAAATAACCCCTTTCTATTTACTTCTGTGCTACTGTGTCTTATTTTTAGAGGTGGTCTGGGACAGTGATGGTGCAGGTTGTTTCCTGTGACTCTCCCATAAATATCAAGAACATTAACATATAATCAATAATGCCATGTAATTCTGTTAATTTTGGTCAAGAATGTCTTTTTCATGTGCATAATCTCTTTTTTTAGGGTGGGTATGTGCAGTCCTTACATAATGCGAATGGTCGATTTTTTCCTGCCCTGGCTTCCTGACAAATTCCTGTTTTCTGTATGAGTGAAACTATGTATGGTTTCTTTACTGAGATTATTAGAAAAATCTGTTCTTGGGCAGTGATCAAGCGTGCAGTGAAGGGACTATTTTGATTACAATTTTTTAGCATCTGGCTCAACCCCTTACATCTTTTGGGATAGTTCAGCCCCTCTGCCTACATCTACAATTGGTAACACAGCTGTTGCTGACCCCTGCAGTGGATACATAAAGTGACCACAAAGATCAGACACCCTGGGAATTTTTTTAAGAAAAAACAGATGAATCCCTGTTACGGAACATACTTTACATTGAATTTGTCCATCTTGTTACCTGAAAGGAGGTTGTAGTGAGGTGGGGATTGGGCTCTTCTCCCCGGTAATTAGCGACAGGACGAGAGGAAATGGTCTCAAGTTGCGTCAGGGGAGGTTCAGGCTGGACATTAGAAAGAACTTCTTCACTGTTAGAGTCGTTAGGCATTGGAACAGGCTCCCTAGGGAGGTGGTGGAGTCATCGTCCCTGGAGACGTTCAAAAAACGTCTAGATGTGGCACTTCAAGACATGGTTTAGTGGACAGGGTGGCATCAGGTGTACGGTTGGACTTGATGATCTTTGAGGTCTCTTCCAACCATAATGATTCTATGATTCTATGATTCTATGATTCTAATATTTAAGAATTGTTTAAATTGGTACTGCAAAGGAGCTTAGCAACTGCATGTGGCTGATGGGGAATTCCTGGTCATTCAGAATAAGGGTAACCTTTCACTTTATTATAGCTTTGAAATTCTATATAATGATATGAATAAATCTTTAAGGTCTAGATTTACAATTGCCTTAATTATTTTTTTGAAACCGTAGCAACAGGGAAATGTCATGTGGTTCAATATTTGTTTTTCAATCAGCCAACTAACCAAGTGTCCAAATATCTGTATGTATTTTCAGTGTGACACAACTGGGACCACAGTCTCAGCTGCTGAGTCTTTCTTGTGCTTCATATTGGGATGTATACACATGAACAGCCAGCAACACTATGAAGAAATGAAATAAGCTTATCCAGCAATAAATTTGCATTTCTGGTTCTGGATGGCTTTTAAGTTTGGATCTGCAAACAGTTGGAGATCAAAGGCTGAGACTTCCATATTTCTTAATCTAATTTTACATCCCATTCTTCAAATAGCAGAAGTATTCAAATTTTTTACAGATATCAGGACATCCTCCTTTATTGAGTTTATCCAGGGGCATTCAGGAGACCTTACAGAGTGATGATCACATCTGTTTTCTGAGGTGTTCTTTGTTCTTACAGTATAAATCTGTCATTTAAACCCCATGCTAAGATGCACTGGCAACTTCTGTTGGAAGAAGATTCATGTTATAATGTCTTTTTGGCATTGACAACTGCTTTCTATTTAAAATGTTTTCATACTGCTTCCTTTTTTGCAGCATTACTGGACAATAGTACCTTTGTGGGGTTTTGTAATGATTTGCACAAACACCCTGAAGCAATGTTTACAGAAACTATGCTTTGTACTAGCTGAAATTATGCTGGTGAGGGTTTGGTAACACAAAATTAAGTGATATGCATCATATAGGCTTTGTTGTCTGTTGAGCTGGTAGAAAGTGAAGAAAGAGGAAGAGGAGTGTGTGGGTAATGCTGGCTACTCTGCAGCAGCAAGGTAACTAGGATTTCAGAGAGAATACATCTAATTTTGTCTGAGGGGGCTCCCTGAATCTGCACCTGGGGTTCCTGTAAAAATAAGATGGTCTAAAGTCCAAAATGCTGAATTTTCATGGAGTTCCAAGTTTTTCCATACATTTTTTTGTGAATGGTAGCTTTCCAGAAGCCATTATAACAGGCATGGAAATGTCAGAAATGCTGCTAGAAGTGAAGCTCCACATGAGTTGTCTATTTTAGCAGAGTGCAGAGTTTCAAGAAAGTTAAGGAACTGATATATGGGTCACATCCCTGGTTGGCCTTAGGGCCAGCTGCCATTTTGCATACATGAATGCACGAGTCATCTCAATGCTGAGGGGAGGAGGTAGCTCCATGGGTTAGGGTAACATGACAGCTTGCTGAAAATTAGAGCAGAGAGAGAGGCCCTGCAGAAGTTTATAAGCCAAACAGGTGGCAGAAAGTAAGGGCTAATCACACATTTTAAATTAAAAAGAAAAAAAAATAATCTCTGGGGGCTGCATGGCCCCAAAATCTTCTGCTAGGTGCAGGAAGGCTCCTGTGAAGTACAATGCATCAGCCACCTAGCAGCCATACTTTGGCAGGCTGCTCTGTATCAAGAAAGCCTACTCACTGAGTGTTCTGAAGGGGATTTACATGCTTCACTGTGTCCACATGCTGGATGCATATGTCAGCAGCCAGCTCCTGAAGAGCCATTCGAGGTGCAATGGGGATTTGGTGTTGTTTTTTGGTCTTTGGGATAGACTTTTGGGATGTATGCTGCAATTTCTTGGCTGCATACAAGGTGTAATGAGAAATAGATAAGAAATTAGCTGGATAGTCTTACTGCTTCTGATAATATGGGATTTAAAGATGCAGGTCCTCAACTCCATGATGCAGTACTTTCAGATCTTTTTTCAATACTGACTGTTAAACTTTTGTTACTAGCGCCCAAATTGGCCTTGTGAAACAGATTAGTGCCCTATGCTGTCAACGTAGCAGTGATCCTGAGCACCATAGTGAAGTCTGGAAAGCAACAACACTTCTATTTCTTATGACATGATTATTTGTATAAGGAAAAAGAATGGAAATATGTGAATGCAAACCCCTAATTTTCCTGTATTTTAAGAGTCTCTCCAGGTTTCCTCTACAGGATCTCAGTGTGGTAAGAGTCCATTAGTTCAGAGAAGATTTTATCCTTGTGTGCAATCTATTTAGTTGCTAAATGAGAAGGCAAACAAAGGAATTTGTCAAAAGCCTTGATTTCATACTTCCTCCTCTTTCCTTACGTCCAGTTTGCCATTGCTTCAGGTCTGAGTAAGTAGTGGTCTTTCTACATGCCTTATCTGAACAGTTGTAAGAATCTTCTCTGTGCATTTCCATTTGTCTTCATTTTTCCCCCTTTGTTTTCTTTTATCCTTCCTACTCGCTGTTCATAGCGACTGACCATTCAACTTTTGAAATATTGCTGGCATTCTTATTTTCCTCTTCACTCTCTGCTTCTGAACACCCAGGCACTGAAAGTCAAAAAGCCAAGGCTGTATGGCAGGTGGGCAAGTGCTTCTTGTGCAAATACATTCATTTGCATGTGAATGTGCTCATTTGCACACAAATACTTCCATTCATAGGAATAAAAGGATTCTCTCCATGTGCACCATTTGTGCAAACAAAAACTGGTTTTAAGAAGCCACTCAGAAAAGTCAGGGTGAGGTCAGGTTTCTGCCATTTTCACTTTGGTAGCATGTTCACAATCTGATAGTATACCTCTGAAAAGATAACCAAAATTCTGTTTTCAAGTACTGTTGATTTTAAAACTTTTCACTGCACAAGGTGGGGGTTATCATTCATTGGTGTGCATATAGTGCCAGATGGTGTAGATCTAAAGTGGTCTCAATCCAAACTGGGACCACGAGGAAGTACCATAGCATAATGAAACAATTCCAATACAATTTCTTCTGAGAATGGTTGATACAGAGCAGAAACTCTGAAAGCCTTCTACCAGGAAATATGTATTTTTTAGAACTATAGTAGATAACTTTATACTTAAAGCTGTTGTTTTGTAATATCCTTTACTCAAGATCATCACTGGCATATGTGGTCCTGCTTCCTTAGCTGACTCTCAGTTCTGTATACGGGTCACTTTTCTATCAGGAATTACCAGTCAAATGCAAAGCATGGCAGGAAATCCAAATAGTATTATGTATCTAAATAATTTGAGTGGTGCCATCAGCAAAGAAACGGGCATCATAAGAGATAAGGTCAGCCAATATTTGATAACAGACTACTGGCAACTCTTTTAAAGATGGTTTGTACCTTTTGAATTGGATTTTAGGTGGGATGGGAGGAACTGTTGGAGGAGAGCACTTGTTTAAATCTCGGAAGTTTCATCTGTGTAGTAGATGTTGAGTTGTCCAAAACAGTCTTCAAAAAAATTCTAATATGACTGCTGCTAATCTTTGTCATGAGAAATCCCAGAGCCTGGAATCTTCCACTGCAGAAGCTCGTCTCTGGACACTGAAATGCTTCCTTTTGGATTCTGGCTGTCATGGCTCTGCTTAGATTAAAATGATCTGACAAAGGTTTTGAGGTAAGAGGAGGTGTTTTTGGTGTTTCTTAAGACATTTCATCCCCAGATCATGATTTTGTTCCAATGTTCATTTAGGAAACTGAATAGGTTATGGCGAGGATCTATAATTCTGTAGCACCAGTTTATTTCTGTCATGCAGCACTTAAGGCATTCAACTACATTCCTAGGTCAGCAGCCAAAGACCAGTGCTGAAGACGGAGATACTGCAAGGTTTATTAATTGGCTTCCTGTATTTTGTGGGAGGACTGTGTGTAATAATGCGTCCTGAAAACTTCTACTGGTGTAATACTTGTGGTGGTTTTAGAGTAGTCTGTACAGTACAGTAAGAGTGACCATAGTTATGTTATAGTTGCTTCTTTTACATATGCAGATTGTAATGGAGTTCAGTAAAAGCCTGTAGCTGAAACTTAAAAGCCCTTATTAAGGAAGATTGTCACCTGGAAGTTGACCATCAAGACGGTGACTATAGGGAGGCACTTGGCAGAGGTGATGTTGGCTAGCCATCTACTGTTACTTCTGGTGAAGAAAGAGCTAACAGCCCATCAGGTGGAGAGTGATGTGGTGAGACTGTCCTAAAATCCAATTAACTTACAAAATTTTCAAAAGTTAAATATTTGCAGTGGTCTAAAGTAAAAGCAGGCATGGAAAAAGTAAGATTCTGTCTTGTGCCTTGTACCTTCTCAGAGGCACCTGGTAGCAGCATAGAGGAGCTCTAACACTTTTATAAATTCAGCACATTAACCAGATAATTTATGTCATTACAGTCAATATGTGTTTCAAAAACCCAAGAAAAGAATAGGATGGGGTTATTCCTGGCCAGTGTTTGGAAAGATGAAAAAGAAATAACAGGAAGATGTTTCACAGCTTTTTCAGAACTACAACTCAAAGGAATCATTATAAAGTGAAGAAGTAAAGGCCAGTGTCGCCGCCTTGCACAGAAGGATCTAAAAAGTTTTTGTATTTTCTATCTCTGATTTCATTACTCCTAATAACTCGTTTCCTGATGGAAGGTAAAGAGGCACCTGAAATATAGATTTGAGTCCTTTTAGTTAAACCTTTATCCCTTTGTCATAGCAGGTTTTTTTCTTCTGCAGTTCCATTCATCTGCTCTACTGGAACTTTCAGTCGCATAGTGTTAAAATATGGCTGTTCTAAGCTAATATGCATTAACTTTTTAAAACCTGTTTTATACATAACCTATTGTATTAATATAAAACGTTAAGGCCATTTTTTCGTTTCCTGGGAATGGCCCATTACATTGTGAGCAATCTACTCTTGCTTTTTTAGAAAAGACTTTGAACTCAATACAAAAGGAAAATATAATCATGTACAACTATAAAGACCGCTTTTTTCCCTTTTGTGCAGTGTAACAGAGGTGGATGAGTAGCATGGTAATGAAGAGATGGACCGTCTTTATTAGCAGGCTCGGTGAAAGGGTTCTTTTCAGAACTTCAACTTTTCTTATCTTCTTAGTTTTCATGACGTCTATTTGGACTCTTTCCTTTTCTTGACTTTCTTTTAGATATGTCTAACAGACTGGCAAAGCCAAACCAGTTCATCCTTCTTTCCAAAGAAGGCTAGATACAAAGTCTAGTGGTTTAGATGCTTCCATAAAAGTTTTTCGTGTATTTAGAGAAGTATTGCTGTTTGCATTGCTTAGGATTACTCATGTGTGTATCTCATAGTCATTCTTTAATTTCTGTAAAAACAAACACAACAACCCCCTTGTTATGATGTTTTTATATTGTTGTTAAAGGAGGCTAATGATATAGGAAGTTTCTTTGAGTAACGAAATAGGACTAGAAATACCAATTAACCCTCTACCCTAGAAATTGGTTAATATAGTAGATTTGTAGAGGACTATTTGATGATCTCTCGCCCTCTTCTACAATGTGCTCTACAACCCTTTTTTATATTTCTGTGTTCCTCCTCCATGCTCCTGATTTTTCTGGTGTTCCTCCCACTCCTTCTGCTTCAGTATCCTTTGTTATACAGACAGTTCAATTTTAATCTTGCTCAGTTAAGGAATTCCAGTACAATAAAAGGAAATGGCCATGCAATTGCAAAAAAAGTCAGCCTGGGCAGTAGAACAAATGGAAACTACCTTCCCTACTGCCATTCTGGTGCAGGGGAAGTATCCCATCATCACTGTGTTGAGCTCTAAGGAAGGAACCTCAAAAAATAACAACCAAGAAACAGGAAGCAATATTTATTATCCGAGGCTGGAAAACGGGAACCTTAGTTTGGTCACTGGTATTTACTTATTATATTATTATAAAGAATATCACAGGTATATAGCGTGTGTAGTTATATTATAGTCCTCTGTGATGGACTACTATTGTTGCATTACTCAGAGTGGAATGTTCAATCCAGCAGTGTTGCTATTTAGCATGTGTATCTTCAGTGCACTAAGCTATTAATAGATCTTGGTCTTGAAAGAATATGGGGTTTAATCAAAGACTGCAGGGCAAAATTAAAGCATAAATAAGAAACAATGATTTGTGTAGACTGAAGAGGCTGAAGGATACAAATAATGTCATAGCAAAGTTGATTCCGGTTAGATCTTATGTCACGAGTGTCTCAGAATAATGAATATGATTAGTTTGGTTTAATAAATGATGTGTTCCAAAGAAACCAACTACCTGCTTTGTAAAAGATTTCCAAGGCACTTATCACCACTGTATAGAAATAGCATGAAAAGGTGATTTAAGGCCTCTGTTGTAACAGGTGAAAAAAGTGAAAATTCATAGGACCGTGAACCAATAAGGGGCATTTTGATGAGAGTCATCTGGAACGTGCTTTGAGAAGGAAGTTGGACTAGATGATCTCCCGAGATCCTTCCAACCCCAATGATTCTGTGAACCACAATTTTGCACTGCCTATAAACTAAATCAATAGTCATGTAGTCTTTATATTTGACCCTGTACAGGAATTTATGCAGAACAAACAACTTAAGAGTGTGTGTGTGTATGCATATATTTCGGCAATAGCATTACCCTCCCAGGGAATTATACGCCCAAAACTGACATTAATTGCATGCTTATCAAATCAACCAATATGAATTGATTTACACAGATATGTAAGCATTTCTTTATATGCATATGGAAATCTCCTGTCATCACTGGCAATAAGTTTGGTTTTAGCTTTTCATCAGATTATTTAAGAGCTGGTTGTTGTTGTTGAAATTAATTGGCTAACAGTGGATTCAATCAGATAAAAGAAAGACAATTAAAACAATTTTAGCTTTGTTTTTAGTTTTAACCCAGAATGGTTACTATATTCTGCTCTTTGTAACATGGATTTACTTTCAGGACGAAAGATACTTCTCCAAAAGAAAATAATTAATTGTAAAGCAGACATTTTTGCCAAGTCTTATGAATTGTTTAGGTGATCTTCATTGTTTAAAAGTCTCTTTAGATATAAGAACCATGTGTAGTTAAAATCTCATTTTTCCAGGAAATTTAATTTTTTTTTTTATTGGAAAATAATTTTTCTTGAAAATATACCAAGTGTTGAATTTTTAAGCAAGGGTTGATTTTTTTGATATTTGAATTCAGGATATATAACTAGAGGTACTTTCTGTTTCTTTTGGTGTCTTCAGCTATATCTGGCTGCTCAGAGGTGTAAAACTGTTCTATACCTAATGATGGTCAAGGTAGAAGAAGATGTAACCTGTGCACAACTAGCATATATTCTCACAATCGTGCAACAAGTCCTGACATGGTTATTTTGAACTGCCTACAAGATATATAAAATCATCTTTCTTTGTCTGCCAGTTCGCACTGTATTCTTCTTTCTTAAGCACAGTAAGTATATTACTGTGTTGAAGAGATTCAGTCTTTCATAGAAGTACTTGCCTGGTATAAGGCTTTTCAGGTGATTGTGTAAACTCTTGAGACCATTTTATTACACCGATATAATAATTTTCATGTCATTTAAAAAGGCCTGTATACATTTAGATGTTTTTTTTTTTTTCCTAAATTCCAGATTATTAGTCTCTCTAAGATGCAGGTGTCTTCATGAAGAGTCATCTGGAAGGTAAAGCAAAATATTTTAAACACTCTGCACAGAATCCCTGTTGACCTCAAAGGGTTTTCCTTCATTGACTGCAGCCTGTGCCAAGAAGGTATCAATCTTTTTGTTAATATTTAATTTGGTAGGAGAAAGGCATAAAGACAATTTGCATCATTTCTCCAAATGCTTTAGTATCTTTTCTGAGAGTTCAATTACATGAAAAATTTCTCAACCTTACTGTATTTATTACATTGCTTCTAGGTCAAATAGTATAAATTCCTCTCTGCAAAAATGAATTTCAAACTTGGAGTTGAGCAAGAAGTGTTATAACTATCAGAACATTAATATACCATGAAGTATATGAAAACAGCCTTGTTTTAGTCTGTTGGTCTGGTTGATCTGTTGGTCTCAACTTGCAATACAAGCCAATACATTGTGTCTTAGATCTATTAACTTACATTTAAAAGCATTAACTCTGTCAGTTCAAATGAACTTCAGTAAGAGCTGTTCAGGCCTAGGCAGCCCATTGGGACAACATAGTTAAGGCATACTGGTTTCTGCAGCATGCAGACAGCTTCATGTCCATCTGCCTTTTGCTCCTCGTAGTAAGCATTGATGACACAATGAGAAAGTCCTCACATACTTGGTACCAGTCTAAATGAGAGTAGTGATGGGTATACTGAATATTCAGAAGGTAAGCTGCCTGAAAAGAAAGCATATGGGCACATGCCTTTTGCTCAGAGAAATGTCTGTGCTGAGAATATGCACGTCACACACTACAAAATGTTTAGCCTAGCAACAGTAGAGATAAAATAGGATACTATCATCTTTTACAAAATTATTTTAGTCATCATATCATTTCTGTAGCGTCTGTCTTTGCAATCTCATGCACATCCAGTTACTTACCAGAAGAAAACTCATGTCCGTAATGAAACACAGTGTGTGCAGACTTTCTCTCTTTTAACTTGTATAGATAATAAAACATAAATCTTTCAGGTGTCTTTAATGCAATAAAAGCATCAGGTTCGGTTGAATGGATGAGTGCAGTAGTCAGTTCTTAGTTTAAATGGTTGCTAGTTCTTGCCTACAACTGACCACACTGATCCTTTCTAGTTAGCCTAAAAGATGGTGACAGTAAAGCAACCAGCCCTTATACAGGAATAGTAATTTAGGTTTTGGCTAAACAGACCCCATGAAGGTTCAGCAATACATTGCGCTTTACCTACACAGATGACTTGCCATCCTCCAAACAAGTATGACTTGGGCTTCAGCACCACATCATTGCTGCCTGAAGGCATTGGCTGCTGGTGCCCAGATTCTGGACCAAGAGGTGAAAGAGACCCTGTGATGGTACGTTCTCATTGGATGGTGAACGCACCCGAAGTACTGTTTGTATGCTGTGCAGCTGATTGGGCTCGCAGAGCAAATCTGTCCCACTAAGCTGCTCATGTGCGTGCAAAGACCTCGAATTTTACTCCCCTCTGAAACACTACATTTAAGTTTTGAACATCTATTATCAAAAAGCTGGGTAAAATACGAAAAATTATCAAACACAAATCAAAATGTATAGATTTCCAAATGAGAGTGGCTGAAAATCTGGGATTGTGTAGCTTTATGAAGATCAGCAAACAGGTAATGCAGAGATATTAAAAGGAGGAAGATACATTTGCCACTTTCAATTACTACTTCTCCCAATCCAAGATCAGAGCAGAGATGAAACAGAGAAGCATCACACATTTAAAACCTAACTTTAAAGCTGATTAAATGTATTTTAGATGCAATGTATAAATAAATTGAATCATTCACTAGTACAAGATATCTGCAAAATCAATAAATTAGTGGGACTGAACAGCAGAATAATTAGTTTTTAAAGGATAATAAGAAATATTATCCAACCACAAATATTTTGGATGAGATAAAAGTAAATGGCAATATAAATATTAACTGATTGGGCCAGAAAGAAAATATCTAGAACAAGGTACTTTGTTATTGTCCTTTGTAGGGTTTCCTTGCATTTTCTCTGAAATACCTAGTACATATCACTGTCAGAGGCTGAATGATGGGCTGGACAAAGCAATGATTGATGAAGAGTGACAAGTGTAATGTTTCTGTTCCAGAAGAATCACTAAACAGGCTAATTCCTCGGTGCTATTTCGGCATTTTCCTCTGAGACTATTGACAAAGGTTATTCCTTCTGGCAAATTTCTGTTTACTTATTGTTAAGGATTCAAGAACTTAGAAGGAAATGCATTGACTGTATATTTCTCTTCACCCACACGTGGGCCATCTCATAGACTACAGATGGAAACGGTTACTACCCAGACTAGTGTTGGCTTCATGACACGCTGGTACGTTACATGCTGTTCTAGTAATTATTGAGGAACACGTCCTGTTCTGGAGGGGCTGTTCAATCCATGTGGAGGGCATGGGAGGGGGAAGAGATGAATTGGACTAAATGGCAGAGTCAGTTGAACTGCCAAATTCATGTATAGTACCTCATGGCTTTTTGTGGTTGAGAAAAACAGCAAGACTTTTCTGATAGTGACTTGTTTCATTTTCTTTATCTCAGTTACAGTGGTAAGTATCCACATATGGAAATGAGGTTAAATTTGGCTCAGCTTCTGAAAATTTGAGTTTGAATTTATGCTTTACAGTGCAGTTGCAGTGTTGCTGTGAAATATGCTGCTACAACTGTATACCTACAATGAAGGAAAAAAAAACATGTTAGAATTTAGTGAAAGATAAAGCTGCTGGCAGAAGAGTGACAGGTTGCTGTAGCAGCATTTTTTCATGCTAAGTTGTTGCTTGCTCTTGTTAAGTAGTCTGATCACAGCCTTTTAGATAAATTCAGAAACATTTAATTTGAAATATAGGCTTAGGTAAGCCATAGATTTAATCACTATAATGATAGGATTTTGCAACTAATTTGGATTTTCATTCTTGGGTAAATGTAATACTATTTTATGAACATATATTCTACAAGGATTCCCTCACACACTTGTAAGAAAATCAATTATATCTACTTGCTTACACACAATAAATAAACCACTGCTTATTTTTATGGAGAGTCTGTACAAACTTTGTGTAATGTTGCACAATGGCAAGAGATTAAAAAAACAGAAAAAATTACTATGATCTGTTACTATTCTTCCCTTTCTTAACCCTGATTCAAGGAGTTAAGTTACTTTAGTTCATATAAGGTAATTGCAAAGCCTGGATTAATGTGCTAGATTTATTGCTTTTTTAATATGAAGTCTACTGCAAATGGTATTACATTATACATATAATGGCACCTTTCCTTTTCTTTTTTCCTATGATGCTTGTGCAGTATTCTTTCCCATTCTAATTGTTGGACCAAAAATTAACATGAGTGTGTATGCTCAGCTTGAAGTTTTAAATCCCTAAAATTCTGGAGGGCCAGAAATCCTGTTCTCATTGCTGATAATTGAGCTAAATGTACTGCATCACATATGTAAACCAAAACAGATATGAATATAACTGGAAGGTAGTAGTACCATTTTTATGTACTGGTATGTTGGCTTTTAATGCGAGTTCCTGGTTTTAATGAGGAAAATGAGAAATAGTTTGTGTTAAGAGTAGAAATATTTTTTTTACTGCTACTTCTTGTAAAGAACAACAGAAAACACCTGGCTTTCAAAACAGTTGAGTGTGTTACTTGAGTGGGGTATTGTATTGCTGTGATGCACAGATAGGAATTGTCTCACCTTCTTTCTTTCTTTTCCTCTTTCCTGTAGCTTGTATGTGTCGTCTAAGCTGGACTACCAAAAATATGTAACACATTTTAAAAAGCGATTAGAAATGATGAAATTGTCTTTCCTTCGGAAAAATAGCCTTGTTTAGCATGAATATAATAAAAGGACATGTTAAAGGTAGCCATTTCTCTTGGTGTGTTTAGACAAGGGTTCTTCATGCTGTTTTTGGAGACCACTGATCATCTGGAGAGCTATTCACAATAATATTATGTGTACAGAAAAACACTTTATGCTTTGGAATTGAACTTACAAAGCATTTTAAGCACATCTTTTGTTAGTCATTTTCTCAGCCTCAGCATTAGTACATGTCTAATGAAGATCTGAACAGTATTAGTATTTTGATATCCTTTCTGTTTGTATGTAAGTGGTGTTTTGTGAGAAGGAAGAGAAATGAAAACTGGTGTAGTTAGTATTTAGAGTTCCAGCTTTCTTTTATATACTCACACAACTGGAAATATTCCATAACTGTAAAAGCAAATCTAAGGTCAAGAAAAAGTCAGTTTTATTGTTGTTATGTTCTGATCCCAACACTTCTATATCATCGTTTGTTCTAAAATTGTATTTTTGCAAAGGGGGAGTACTGTTCTTGAATTTTTTAAATTGTTGTTCACTTTATTGATCAAGCTTCTTGGAGGTCAGGGAAAAGCCTAATGAATGGATTTAAAAAAAAAGAATAGAGAAAGAAAAGAGAAAAGAGAAATAGCTATGAACCATGCTGAGCATGAAACTCCTAATGGCCCTCCATTTGGACACATATTGTGAATAAGTGAAGTGGTAGCACAATCAGTCGGAAAAAAAAATCCATATAAGGCAACAATAATTAAGACATTAAACAATAAACATAATAGCTGATCCAATTTTCAAGCACTGAGTTATTTATTTCATAATAAAATAGTTTTTACTTGCTTGTTATAATATATATAACTGCATTATATAATCTGGGAGATGAAAATTTCAGTAGTGTGACCTATTGCCTCTCCAAGGCAAATCCAAAAGATCCATTTGAAAACCTTGTACTTGAGTGATTAAACAAAAAGAGATTATCAAAGATTGATGCCTAAACTGTGTAAAAACTTGTACTGAAAGGAAACTAATACAACCTGAATGTGAACAGAACCAGAATCTGTCCATTCAGACTCTGGAAATTTCACAGCTTATGAGGGAGGTTCATGTCTTAGCATGCTGTCACTCCTCTCAACAAATCATGGACCTGTAGATCTGGTAGAAACCTCCAGAAGTCACCTAGCCCATCCTCCTGCCCTGTAACGGGATCAGTTATAGTTCTGTCATTCCTGATAGACATTTACTTCATTTCTTCCTAAAAAACTTTGATAACAGACAACCTGCAATCTCTCCAGGCAATCTATTCCGCTCTTTCAGTATGTGCACTGTTAGATCTGCCCCCCACAATGCCTAATTTTAAACTTTATTCCAGTTTATTCTTGCTCTGTGCAAAGTAGACAGGGAAAATGCTTAATACTACTCTCCTCTTTACAATGGCCTTTTACCTCCCTGAAGACTGTTACCATGTTGCCTCTAGTCCTCTCACACTGAAACCTTTCTATAATACGGTGCTCAAAATCGGACGCGGTGCTTTAGCTGTGGCCTAAGCAGTGCAGAGCAGAGCAGAGGGATTATTTCTCGTGCCCTGCAGGTTATTCTCCTGTTTATGCATCTCAAGATCATGTTGCCATTTTGCTTTTTTTGCTTGCTGAAAGCTTTCCTTTTTTGTTTTGCTACAGTGTGCACAGATGTAGAAAGATTTTTTTTTAAATGCATGCTAGATGTTGCACATTCCCAGGACAAATGTTGGTTATTTTTAAAATATGTCAAAACCAAATTCTGACTTTAATTTTAACCTCCTACTTGCTGATTGTGAGCAGCACTACACGACTTGCCAAAGATTCCAGCTGCCTTTTTTCGCCTTTTTTCAAGCAATGCAAACACACAAAATATTCTGATCTGGCAGCCAGAGCCTGAATGCTGGTGTGCAGAAGAAAGTGCATTATATTTATTTATTGTAAAGAATAACTGTGTGCAGGTATATATTTACATACTTTCACATAGGCTTCTGCATGGCTACACGTGCGCAGAAACACATTTTGTTGTATTCCATCCCATGAGATAAGAAAAGCAGAGTAAATGCAAAAGTGCTGGAGCTTGGCTGGTCTGTCTCGTGTTACCCTGCTTAGGCTCCATTTTCCATTTGTTTTGGTGGAATCTGCTCAGCGCCTTTTACTTTCAGCAGCAGGAAGTCAACACTGCATAGTTTGTTCAGCCAGAAATAAATCTGAATTTTAAAGTCTTTGAACTCTAACCCCTCAGTTGGATGGTTCTGAGAAATTCTTGACTGAATGCCATTTATATATGGTTCCATCCACATTGGAACTGTTTTTTTAGAATGTTTTTATATCATATTCCCTTTAAAGCTGTCCTTGACCTGTGTCTCAGAAGAAAAAGTTTTTCTTTGTTTAAAAAATACCATAAACTGTTACTGATGTTCAAGTTATAAAGTAGTGGTTATACAGAACTGTTAAGTTCTGTAAGCATTGTCAATAGATTTAAATGTATCCTTTTTATCTGAATACAAAGTGGGTGGAGGTGGCTCAAAGGTCGGTTCAGTCTCAAAGAGAACAGCATCATGGGCAGCTGAATCCTACCCAGCTCTTCCTAAAGTTGATGGAAAAAGTTCTCTGTATCCACACAAAGACTCCTACATTTCTGTCCTACATACACAGACATTAATATCTATGTGGACCTTTTGAAATCAATTGGACTCCAGAAAGATAGACCATACTTAGTTGGGATAGATTGGCATAGCAGGGATTTACCTATATTTAATATATATATATAAAGGCTAGCCTTCACTAGGTGCTACAAAGGTAGATGTTATTTCTCTTCAAGGATTTCTTAAAAATCTGCAAACCTTCTGATAGACCATAACACATTTGTGGTGAACTAATTATGTGGTACTTTGCAATGTCAAACATTTTTAACATCTGATGCATTTCCAAGTGTTTCTGGAAGCACAGAATAGGGTATCAGTGTGGTTTTGGCATTTAGTAGTAATGACCTGGAGCTATACAATGGGGGTGCATTACTTTAAAAGAAATCCGGATAACTGCTTATGAAAATGTTCCTCCAGGAAGGAACGCAAAGACAACTTCAAGAGGGCTTAGAAATCTATTCAGCTTGTCTGCTGGGAGACTTGGCTGCTTATTAGTCTCTCTTTTATACTTCTGGTTTTGAGTAATGCGTTTGCTTCTAGTCATGTAAAACCAACTCCCTTTGTATATTTCCATGAGATCAGTACAGATGCATTCTTATAGTTCAGTGAAGTTTGTCTGAAAGTCTGTTGAAAATGTAATTGCTGAATCATCACAGCCTGTCCATTATGACTAAATCACTCTTACCTTTTGAACAACATGACTCATTTTGAGGGATACAAAAGGTATTTATTATTGTTATTGCTTCTTGGCCTAAGTGATTATCCAAAGTTTGAGATCCTGCAGACTGTTTCTGTTGGAAAAGAAGCTCATGATAAGAGCAGGGAATCTCTGTACAGAGCTGCATTGAAGAATGTATGAAGATCTGATTTTGTGCTTATAGAAGGATCTGAACAACAAGAAGCAAATTCTTTTGCCTGGAGCATCACCAGGTTTCAGCACAAAATGTATGGAAGTTTTTCTAACAACCATTCTCCTAGAACTATTTCAGGCTATATTTCATGTTTTGTTACTCTTTTATTCCTACTTCTTGTGTTTCTCTTTTTTCCTGAAATCACCTCTTCCCAGTGCATTTAAAATCATCGCAGTCTTACATGTACTTTTGGCGTGATTACACATGCTTGCACTGTGATTGGAAGCCTCTCTTGTTTAATTTATCTACAAGACATTTGTTTCAATAGCCTAATTGAACTTAACCCATCCAATTATTATTCTGTAGCAGCTTGGAAGAAAAGGGCATGGTGGCTCTGAATATCACCTAGACCACCACCTCAGATTTAACATTATGAAAATTCAGTCTCTTTTCCTTCTATTTCAGATGGTCTGCCTTCTCCCTCTGTCCAGACCAGCAACCTTGCTATCATATCAGATTCTTTTTGTCCTATGTCCAGGTTACTGATTTGTCTGACAAGTCTATGAATTGCCTTTTCTCTGAGCACTGACCACCTTGTCTGTATAATTCCTTACAAAATGTACTTTTGAAAGCCTATCAGTTCTGGACTCCAAAAGAAAGTAAGTGTGGAAAGGAGGATAATTATGCTGCCACGAGACTGCTTCTTCAGACAATATGGAGTATATAATGCTTCAACTGAGTTATAGATCTCTGTATTTCACACCACGCAAATTACAGATGGGGGAGATCATGTCAGGCCAAAAATTAGAAACTAATCCCTGCAAAACCAAAGAGGTTGTGCAGATCTGACTGGTCAGGCTGTCTCCTTTATGTCTATTCTGGCAGAATCAACCAGATAACCTGTGCATAAGACTAGGTGTTTCACTGTCATATTGCTGTCTGACAAGTACACGCACAAAGTGTTAAAATGTTGGGTTTGTGCAGTATCCTGAGAGAAGAAACCACCTTCTGTACCCTGGGCCTTTTGAATGAACACCTGAAAGTCTTGAAAGTCAGTCTCCAGACAGCTTTCCCTCATTCCCTGTGCTACCTCTCACAGTTTCTTTCCTCTAGTTTTTAACTTGCACCACCACTCACCTCTTCTCTTTTCCTTTTTCTTCTCTCATCCCCCTGCTTAGATCTCAGCTGAGTGGTGAACAAGTGCCTTAACTAACTCCGTCTGTGGTCTGGCCCCATCTCCTCCCCAAGCCCCCTCTAAGCTTTAATTACTGTCACTATCTTTGACTCTATCATAAATAATCTGTAAAGCATCCAAGTTATCCCTCACTCTTTTCTTCTTAGCCTGTATCACACAACTCTCACTAGTATATGTATGCTTCAATCCTCTGCCCCACTCCCTATCTGTGAGCCTTCATTTCACTTACCAGGAGGCAGAAAGGCGGTCTAAAGAGGGCCAAGTTTGGATACCCTTGCTTTTATTCCCTGATGGGCTGGAAGGCTAGGACTTGATTTGGGGAATCACGAGGCAGAGGAATAGACAATACTCATATTGCAAGATGAGACAGTTTGGCCAGACAGTGGCGGTTTCCTCTCTTGTTTCAGGCCATGACTCAGACTAAGCCAGAATTGCAGAATATGTGATGGAAATTGCAAATTGGATGGCTACAGGCCAGTTAAATCTGTAACTTGGTCAGTGAGAATGCCCCACCTGTCTAAGGCAGATGATATATTCTTTGCAAGGACCTTCTGTGTTTTGTATGATAATGAGAATCAGCCAGAGTCAGAAAAAATAAAATACATGCTTTTCTAAACAGCCCCTAAACCACAACTTTCTGGCATTATTGGGGTCCTGCTGGACAGTGGTAGCTACTACTTTTCAGACAGAAAAAACCCGAATATTTTTGAGCAAATGGATGTTTAAACCTATATAAAATGTTGTTGATCATTCTGTTTTTTTCTTTCTATTCTCAATCCAGCAGCCTGTAATTCTAGCAGAGGTAAATCCCAGTGTCAGTGGAATTTTCACCTGAGGAATGATTTCAGAATAGTGTTTTTTGCAAGGAGCATTTGTAGCAAACAAATGCCAACCATTCCTTTTCTCTACTGCAGGGTAATTGTGTTACACTGAAAGGCTTTTAACTACAAATCTGACTGAATTGCTCAACCCCCCTAGGAGACATTCCTGCAACATGAATTTCAGTCTGGCATGCTGAACATACTGTTCCTGCAGCTGCTGCTATTGCTGACCAGATCCTCTGTAGGAGGAGAGCACTTTAAGACAGTAGTGGCAAGGTAATCCTGGACGAGTGCGGGAGAGAATGGTGCTGCTTTGGAGCCTGAATGGTATTGATTAAAAGCTTCAGCATAGATTTTAAAAGTGGTATAAGAAGCAGCAATTTTATACACAAACCATCCATCTATGTAAAGAGTTACTGACTCTCATTCTGCTGACCAAAACCTTCTAACTGTTTCACTGTTCTGTTCATCAGAGTAAGAGAATAAAAAAGGATGCACTTCATAATTTTTCAGGTTAATTTCAAACCCCAAATCAATTAAATTCCATCATGTACTATAGTACTTACAGCAGTGAGCAACTGTTCATCAAAGATTGCCTTTTCTCAACAGTGTCTGGTTCACGTATTTATTTAATGAACATAAGCATGAAAAGGTGCCTATTACAGAGTACCTGTCATAATTTTGATTTATTCTTACAAAAGCATGGTGTTGGCACTAAGCTCCTGGAACCTTTTGCTTTTCATCTTGATACCCTGCCCAAAAGAAATGAAGAGGCTTTGTTGCAGGCCTAATTTTCTTCTGGAAAATAATACAGAAACACACTTCAAAGAATACTCTTCTCTTATTCTAAATAGCTGAATACGTAAGGAAAGAACACAAGACTTAGAGAGTCTTTCTATGGATACCATCTCTTATCAGCTCTTTATCTGATGTCAATTACTAAATTTCCTTTGTGCTTTCCCAAACTGAGTTTACTCTTTAGAAAGTTCAAATTAGCATTTTAAATGCTATCAGTGCAATTTAGGAAGCCCTGTGCTGTTCAGAACCCTTCTCTCCCTGCCCTGGCTGACCACTTTCTGAGCAAGGGAGAGTCTTTCCAAGAACTAGTGCTAGCACACAGTTCTTTAGGTAGTATAACACAGCAAACAGAGAACAGTGTTTAATTCCTCATTGTATCATCTGTGTACCAGCATGTTTGTGTTATTAATCTTTTCTTCTGTTCAGGAAGAAGTATGTGCAAACCTAAACAAAGCAATGGGAGACAGGATACTTAAAATAAAGTGACTCATCTCTTTTTGGTCAGTGGACTGAGATGAAAGATAAAAGGTTTCCGAAGCCTCATGGCACACACAGCCACTATTCACCTTCTTTGAGGGTATTTCAGAGAACAGTAATGCATGAGAAAATCCCTACAACTGTATAACAGTATCTTTCACATGATCAACTGTAAGTGCACTCAGGGCTGAGTATTGTTCTGATAAGCAAATCATTCTAATGCACAGGATTTTAAGGTTGTGCTGGAAGATAAATGGATGGGCAAGGGCAGTTTCAGGACACTTACCCACTGTTGCAAGGTCACAAATTCCTAGAGGATGTAATGCTTCATCTGTGCTCACAGAAACATATGTGCTACAACAGCCTGAAAGAGAGAAAATGACAGTTTCAAACTGCAATCCATAACAAAAGTATTTGAAATGTAGGATAATAAGGGATCAGGCTATGGAGCTAGGGGCATGGGAAATACTCTGAAGGAAACTCATGGCACATGAGAGAAATACATTCTTTATGGTTAGACCAGGATCAAGCAGGTCCTCTACAGCTTTTGAGGGACTGTTATAAATGTAGTGGGCTTTGTTCTGGTGCTGTAACTCGAGGGAGGACTCCCATCTATCCTACTTGCAAGGAAGTATAAATGTGTTTAAATATGCATGTAGTCTATTAAGGCATTTTTATTTTGTCATTCCTTCTGAGAACAAAATCTTACTTTTATTTGCTGTTTATTTTAAAAGATCCTTCAAGAACATAGCATAAGTCCTATGAAAAGCTGCTTCTGTCCATTCAGATTTGGGTTCTTTCAGATTTGTATGGTAATAAACAGCTGTCATTACTGGGGTACTGGATGTGATCTCAAGCTGTGTATTGTAACTGCATCCTCATTCAACTTGGGGGTGAGACCTGAGCAATGTTTCTCCACAGAGCTCTAGCGTTCATGAACAGAAAGCCCTTAGTGTGTGGGCCAAAAAGTAGCATTAAGTGGTCCAAACAGGTCTCAAATCCAGATGATGGAGACTCAGATCATGTGAAATGTTGCTGTCTATACTTGCCAGGTACATACAAGCTGTAAAGCTGTTTTCAGATCCCACAGAGCTCCAGAATGAAAAAAAAATCTGTTCAGGGCTTAACACTTAGAAGACATTTGGCTTTAAAAGTTAGATTTTGAAAAGAAGGAGGAACTTCTGAAACTCTTTATTGATTGGTCTGATAGACAAGAAAAGCTGAAAAATGTTTTGCTACATCTTCCTTGCTCTCCTTCAAAACGGGCTCAGGATATCAAGTATCCAGGTTCTGGGCTGTATCAGGAAATCTGCCAGATCTCACATGTTTCTTCTGCTTTCAAGCCTACTAGGAGTGATACCTACTTTTCTCAAGCCTGTTGAATGACACAGGTACAGGTTGCAGGGACACAAAGAACATTCTGGCTGATGGGATTATTACTAACCTAAATGTGGCTCTTGGTTGAGGTAGGAGGAAGAGAACTTTTATCGACCTGAAAACAAGTCTCCGGAAAGCTGCGGAACTGCAACCAAGGAGGAGAATGACAGGCTGAGGAGAACACTAGGTTTCTAATTCTTTTATTTCTCATTTGCACCATTTACAATTCTGAAAGCTCCTTGTGTTGTTGGCAGGTCTCTTTTTGAGCTCAGCCAAGAAGCAGCCTATTTAGCTTGCTTTTGTTGAAGCTCTTTTTGCCTATAATAATGTTTAGGGGGATGTTAGCTGATAAAGGTAGATCTGAAATCTTTAGAAACTGTCATATTAGGTACCTGTCTTACAGAGGTACAATGACAAGGATAAAAAGAGCATAGAAAGGAGTTGTCCTCTCCTAAATATAAAAAACCCTTGTAACTGGGAAATCTTACAGTGATATGATGTCTGAAGCCCACACAAATGTGATTAATATATAACAAGGGAAGGGCCTGTGTATGGTTAATTACTATGCCTGAGGGAACACGCATTATCCAAAAGAGAACAGAATAGCTGGATACCACTGGGGCTCTCAGTGAGCTAATCATAATACAGGTAGGTCAGCACTAATGTTTTGAGATTGCTCCCTGGATCCAAGATAGCTCAGGTGTCTCATTCTGCTGTCCAGTCTCTTAAAGAACTAATTAAAATAGTTACTACCATTGGTTTAAAAGTTTGTTGTTTTGTTTTGTTTTTTTTTTTTAAATGAATGTATTCCTTTTCAGTGAAACTCAAAATGGTATTCAAAATGTATTCCTTTTCAGTGATACTCAAAAGGGTACCTTTTTAATGTCTCTGTCAAAATATGAAAACATAGACCAAGTTATTTAGACTGCCAAACCAGATATTTTTAATTTATGTTTTAAAAATCTG
The DNA here is from genome assembly GCF_000690535.1 of Cariama cristata. Classification (NCBI taxonomy): domain Eukaryota; kingdom Metazoa; phylum Chordata; class Aves; order Cariamiformes; family Cariamidae; genus Cariama; species Cariama cristata. Next base: position 18,706 of record NW_009604463.1, on the reverse strand, counting down.
CTTACTTTTTGAAATCTGAAACCGTGACAAAAATAGGTATAAAATTCAAACTCCATGACTTGTCCAAGAAGTAATTATAACAGCAAGTGAAGGATTTACTTGAACATTTTTTGAATTCTCATTCTGCTAATTTGATGTGACATGAGTGAAAAGCAAAACAGACTTCTTTTGTGGTTTTAGACCTTTTGCTCTTTTTCAATTTAAGGTGCTATTACAGAAAACACCTAACAGGAACAACCCTGCAGAATTCCCATAATATTGGCATTATGAAGTTTTCTAACTTGAACTTTGCACATCTTCCAAGGCAGTAACTCATAAAGCTAGTAACTTCATTTCTGCTTAAAATTCTGGACTCAGAAGTAAATTTCAGGTGCATCTCCCATTTGTCCAGTGGAGTTGTGAACTTACTCCTTATAAACCCACTGGTGACTAGTATCTTGAAAAGTATGCTTCACTGTACACTGCTTACTTGTCTAGAGACAGAAGCTGAAATACTGGTGCAGACTGTAGAAACGTATAATTTCATGTGGAATGACTCATGGGATAATTAGCATGGCATTCTCATGGAATGTGTATTATTGACCGTCTAGATCACTTTATACTTGAGAGGCGTAGAAAAATTTTGACTTCTCCATAAATGCCTACACATCTCAGTTGTACAAGCCAGCACATATACCATCCTGCCTTTGAGAAAAGTTGCTTCCTGTACAATGCCTAATGCTTTATAAGAATTCCTAGCTCAGGACTGAGCTGAACAGTAGCTCTGCTACCTTCCTTTATCCACTGAGACCCAGAGAAAGGAGAGAAGGAACAGGACTAGTAGGGATGGAGGAACAGCACAACAAACATTTTGCATAACATACTGCCTTAAAGTCACCGTAGATGTCCACAGAATTTCACATTACCATTGCTACTATACGGTTGGGAAGAAGTCTTTTTGACTTGGTTCAAGTGAAGGGTTACTGCGTTAGGCACAGATACAAGCCTGTATTACCAGGATAGTAGCACTGCCATTGCCTGTGAAAGTGTCTTTCTAAATCTCTAAGTAAAAAAGTCACTTTCAGTTTTATAAAGCAAAAATGTAATTGAAAAGCATTTCTTTAATTTATTCCTTATCTTGTTCTCTATATAATCATGTGAAACTATTTTAAGTTTTTGAAAATCTTGTGCCTGGACTCAGCATTATCAAACTGTTCTACTAATTTTTGTGGTGAGGATGACTCAGTTTCATATTGGCTTTTTCAATTTTGATATATAACATGTTGCAGATTAGTGAAATAAAGCACCAAGTAAATCTAGACATTTTAT
>NW_009604463.1:3478-17367 GCF_000690535.1 Cariama cristata | reverse complement strand
GGTTGGCGGGGGGGGGCGGGGGGTGAGGCAGGGGCAGACACTGGGTAAATCATGTTCCGAGTCATGAGTAACTGAAGTTGTGTTTCTGTGTTGCTTAGTTACAATTTTTGTTTAGTAGGCAATGGAGTTCACTGAAAATATTTTAGTTTCTGCTCCTGACAGCTACAAACGTGTGTTCACATGTAATCTTATAAACTCAAATACTGTCAAATGCATGTCTAATATACCTCCTCAAATGTGAGCAACGGATAGCATTGCCAAGTTGCAGAGTCAACACTGAAGAGCACAGTCATACTCAAGTAATTACAGAAAGTTTTCACCGGTTGGTCCATTTCTTCAGCTGTTAATAGTCTGCCCTGCCATACACAGAACAAAGTTCAAGAGCAAACATGAACAATCTGCTAGTCTGGTTGGCAGAAGCCAGGCAGTACTAATGGCCTCAGGAGACTGATGCTGACTTTATGCCAATTTCAAATCTCTGCTCAGCCTCCCCAGTTTACCAAAAAAGCTACTTTTCCTTCCAGCCACACTGATAAGGGCAACATGCAGAAGCCTGGTATATGACTAATGCTTACCATGTGTTACAAGGTTTGAACGGAGGGAAATATGAAACCTTGTGACCCTGACTCAGAATAACCAAACTCCATCTGCTCTGGAGCTTCAAATGGTAAGAACGCCTCCTTTTCTTACTGTGGACGTATTAGGAAGTAGGGTAAGGAAAGGTGATGACTTCAGTCTTGTTCATTTTAAGCTGCAAAATTTTCATGAAAATAATTGAAAAAATATCTATTCTTTTCTGGGAAGAATTAAGAGATCAAGAGAACCCTCAGATTTGAAGCTGAAGTGATGTCTTGGATTTAAATGCAGTTAGGAGTCTTAAAGTAACCGGTAGACAAAAGACTTGGTTGTATTGTCAGCTGAAGTAACTTCAGAGTTCAGATAGCTGCAGGAACACAAAATGTAAATGGAGCAAATGGATCCATTTACAACATACAGGCAAAAATGTTGTATTATCATGAGGGGTTGAATGACATACCACACATGCATGTTGTCAGGACTGAAATATCTTTGGAATTTTAAACGTTCTTGGGGAACATTTCACAACTCAAGGAGTTGCATTCAACACAGTAAAATTCTGTGAGATTCTATTTTGAAAAATAAAGACAGACTAATCATAGTGTTTAAAATTAGTGGTATCTTATCTTGAAAGGATCATATGATCACATTTTTATCTGCAAACAGAGAGAACTACTTAAATATATACAGTTGGTGAACTTGTGGCTGAGACAAACAATTATAAAAACATTCTCTAACTTTCTTGGAGTATGAATCATCTTTCACATAGTTTTACATGGTAAAATTGTGATCTTATAAGTCATGATAAATTCAGTATTTTTCCTTTTTTTTAAACACATTACTTTATCCAGCAGGGAAAGCTCAGAAACTGCAACTACAGGATGTCATAAACTAGAGAAGAAGAATGAACAGGTGCTATACCTTACAGTATATTAATCAGTGGCTGATTCAGAGTCTTTCACAGCAAAATTTGGTATGATCCTTCAGGTGTAGGGAATCATTATGACAGATACCTTAAAAACATCAATGAAAAATACCACCAATTCCTCCTTACACAAACTGAGCCATTCCAAGTCAGTGTCAGTACTCGTGATGCCATGTGTTTATACCCATGCTAGAGGATGCCTGAAATCTCACTGACCTTTTTTCCTGAACTATCAGCATAATGCTTCTTTCATTATCCCGCATACTTAGGTAGTTTTAAAAAGAAAAATACTAAAGGATCAGTATGCTGTGTAGGAAATACTAGTAAAAATTCACTATGATTGTGCAGTTTAAGTTCAGTTCAATTGTTTTGTCATTTCTTAGTCTGACAGTTGTCAATTTTGTGCATGTTGTTGGCTTCTTTGAAACTACCAACCAGGGAAACTCTAATCATTGCGTACCATCTTTACAGGATGGGTGCTTTTGGTTATTGTTAAGAGATCAGTGGCTTTTTGGTGAGAAATAATTTCTTTATGAAATCAAATAACTTCAATTTCTACAATGCTTACAGTCACTGACAAAAAGTAGGTTTACTGTCTGCAGTACCTTTCAGGTGTGGCCCTAATAAACTGGATAATAGTGTCAGAGACTTCTTGTTGTTACTTTTTAAACCATCACCTTTACAGTGATACAACAATAAAAACTTGAAAAGAAATTACAGAAAGAATAGGAATAACATCCATGATCACATACAGACTTCAGCATATGCATACTTGACTGTCCCTATTCCACTGAAATCCAGGGAATTCTCAAACGCTGTAATGCTACAAATATGTAAAAATTTTTCAGAAATGAATGTAAAATGTTAATTAGTTTCTGCCTGCTTTTCAAAATTATTAGTAGATCCTCTTTGACAATAGCTAGAATGATAAGCAAAGTAGAAGTGTTTGGCTTGGAATAATCTAGGAATATACTTCCATTGCCCCATATATTTAAACCAGACAATTATTTCCTAGATCTATATGCTTCCAGATTCTTTTTCCTTGTTTCCATGTTATTTGCAAAAGTGTAGTCTCGTACTGAAAGGCTTTCTAATCCTGTTTTTGGTGGTGGAAGAGAAGGTTGGCTTTTTTTCTGATGATTGTAAAGTCAGAACATTTCTGATGACAGCCAAAGCCTCCTTTACCTCCAGCAAGTTATTGTCCAGTGGCTTGCAAGCTGGTAGTTGTATCTGTCTTCAAACAAAGTCTGATTTAGTTTTATCTAACTTCTCCAGTCTAAGAAGATTTGCTGTTTATATCAGAAATCGAACAAGCCTAGTTTCATAAATGAAGAAAGTTATTTTCAGATGCTTTGTTTTGAAGAGGATTTCTGGAATTATCAGCATAAGCTTTTCAATACATTTCTCAGTCAGATGGTCTTTTAATTTCTGGTTTGATACATAGCTGTGCAGTTCACTTAAAAGTATTTATTCCTCTGTCTACTGTCTGGAAAGCTAAATTTAATTATATTCATAGAATGAAGAATAAAAGCATGGACCATGCACATTGGTGAATGCAATTCACTTTGCAAATTGTTTTTATGGTAATGTTGGAGAAGGTAGTGGGTATTCATTTTGCAGTGGTAGGAACAGGGAGAACAGTTCTGTTTCTTGCAGTGGAATAGTAAACAGCAAAAACACGGAGAATAATAATAATGATCTTTCTATAAAGCACCACTAGGGTCACTTGGCTGATAAGGTCCCTCGGCTACACTTCTGAGCTAATTCACATTCAGATCCTTTTTTATTGAATTTATGAGAAATTTAAAAAGCTGTTGTTGAGATTGCATACAAATCCTACTTTGTGCACCATGAGGAGGTAAGTGCTTTTGGTTAAAACTAAAATTAGAAAAATTAAAATGCCAAAACCAAAAGGCAATAGTTGAAATTTCTAAACCAAGGCACAGTAAAAATTTAAAGAAAGTAGAAGGGAAGTATTATCAGAAGAGATACAAATCTCATAAGCTTCTTGCACTACAAATGAAGACAAGTGAAGCACAAACCCACTGCTTTCAAATCCCTCTTGTATAGTGTCTTATAATTGAGGTGTCTGCTGCGGCACAAAATATGCTTCTGCCAGAAAATAAGCATGATTTTCATGAACTGTGCTTTTGAAATAATTGAAAACGTAGACTACATTAGAGTGTAATATTAGTTAATCTGATTTCATGTTGTAGTAGTTGCAAGTGCAAAAGTATCATGCAACAGTACGACTTTTACCAAGCACATGAATCCTCTCGCAGTGCTTGTTAATAAGCATCAAAACATTGGCAATTTTTCTACCTGCAAAGTGAATGTGTTTGCATTTCTTGTGGTGGTGAATTACAGATCCCATTCCACTTTCTCCACAACTCCATGCAAGGCAGTGATGAGCAATGTTGTTGTCTCTGTGTCCTGTGTTGAGAGTCTACAGGATTTACAGGGCCACTTCTGCATCACTTCCATGTGTGTAACATTTATATTCCACGCCTACTCCAATCTCACTTGGGTTAATGGCAAAACTTCTGTGTCCCGGAGAGCTTTTTTGTGGGCTCTTGGCACCATATGGAAGCAGTGCTGCTAGCCTGGTGTGGATCCCCTATCAGACCGCTGCTGCACACTTGCTTCCCAGAAGAAACTGTGTAAAACAAAAGCTTTCAAGATTTTCCTCTTCCTGTGCCCCATTCAGCTGTTAGCTTTAAATAATATCTTATGGATAAACTTACATGGTCAAAATAAGAGATTGGGTACATGTGTCAGCTAGGAATGTATAACAGGTTTGTGAACCTAAGCAGTTCTGGGAAGGACGGCTGACTGCCTGCTGGAGAGCTTTTTAATACTGAGGCTATTGCAGTAGTTAAGTACATAGTCAATAAAGGTGGATACTTCTTACTAAATATCTTCACTAAATAGAACTGTATTAAGTCTTCTAGACTCACCAGTGAGCAAACTTAAGAGCCTTACCTTACAAGTAATTAAGGTTACTACTCTAAAGCCACCACTCCACTGCTGCCTAAGTCGAACTCATAGGTGCTTGAAGCATTGATACTAAAACCCAAGCACATCCCCAAAACAAGGCTGTGTCATAACGTCAGTGTAGGTGCACTTCGTCACTGGTGATAATATTGTGACATCAAATACTTTCTTTGTAAAGAACAATACCAATAAGCTAATGCCTGAAAATGTCTTGGTAGGAATTGAGTGTAGCACTGCAGCATTTTTATATTAGCTTGATCTCACACCATGTTGTCCCTCATTTCCTTCCTGCCCAGTACTATTTTAGCAATATTCGAGTTTTTTAAAAGATCAGGCCAGAAATCAAGAGCCAGGTCTTGATTTCCATACTACTCAAAAATGGCAGCTGTAGGGCAGACACAAAATGTCAAGTGATCACAATCAGTGCCTTTTTTTCTACTGAAAAGACTTGTATTCACATAGGGTAAACTCAAAGGAAGAGCACATAAAAATGCATTTTCTCTTCACAGTAATCCTTTGGCATGGATAAGAAGTGTTTGAAGTACAGCAGATGTGCTTCTGCTGTACAATGGAAATGAAGTCTTTTATAACATCTGTTTAAATATTTTTACTTCAATACATATATTGCTGTAATTGGACAGTGGCGTGTTATCCTCACAGTCTTCTTTCCCAGAGGAAAAGAAGCCCTCTGTTAGTTTCAAATATTTAAATGTTTTACAACATTATAATAAGATGACATAATATTTCTTGGCTTATTGAGGGGGAAACCAAAAATGCCTTAAAAATGAAGGTTGTACGATTGCACATTTCCCTGGTTTGTCTGCTAGCAAATATTAACTGAAGCATTTTTGGTGGATTTGTGCAATATGTTCTCAATGGGATACTGTAACCTCATCTCTTCCAGAGAGGAGAAAGCCTAGAATAAAATGGTCCCTCTGACAAAGTGAAATGAGATAGGTTAGTCAGAGGCAATGTGCGCTTATACAGTGTACATCCCTCAAAACTCAAAAACCTTAGCTGAAAACCTAAAATCTTGTATGTAAGCAAGCCTCAAAAAAGGTCAACAATAGCAGTGAATCAGCACTTTGCTTTTTAAAGTTTTCCTGGGATCACACTGCAACAGAAAGAAATGTGTGATATCTGTATCCCTAATCCACACAGATTTCACCCTAGAAAATGTATTAGGCTGTCTAAAAGGCAGAAACATTAAAACTCCCCAAACCTTTTAATTACATTGTTTAGAAACTGTTTGGGCAAAGGTGGGCTAACAAACTACTGCTGTTTTGAGGGCCTAAATTACTAAGGAGAGCAAATGCAGGTACTTCTATGAACTTCTCTTTTGAGAGCTCTGCTGAGGACATAAAGGAGAAAGAATGGCACATGTCCTTCTAAAAAATGTCTATGGGTGACTTAACGTTTTTTGATGAGCACATGGCTCATAAATTGACCAATTTTAGCCCTCATGCTGGGGCTGTGCCACATAACCATCCCTGGGAACTACGACTACGTGAGGGCTGTTGGATATTCTGAATATCCAGTGAGGGCTGGAAGCATGCCAAGAAGGTCATCTGAGGGGAATATTGCTGGGCCTTACTGAGATTTAGCCCATACCCAACCTGCTGTGAAGTAAAAGGATCACAGAGAATCCCGGAGTGAATTGTCCCCAGAGAACCTATTCCATCCCAGCCCTCTGAGGTACCCAGTAGGTTAATTTTTATGGCTCTTAACTGGAGGAAATATTCACATGCAGTAAGGGAAGCCGGCCAGTATTGGTCATCACAAATCATGTGTACCCGAACTATTAAAATTGCAAAGCTAAGCACTCAAAATCTCAGAAATGACTGGATTAAAATTATCCATGGCCAATTTGTATATGTTTATTGATGTTATTTATGACCAGATTCTTCTTTTTTTTCATGAGGATGCTTCTCCAATGCAGTGAACAAATGGACTATGCTCCCCCAATGAACTTTGTTTTCTGTGTGTTACTCATGCCTTGTGTTTAATTTAATACAGTCTGTTCAGACCCCATTGTGACCACAAGGTTAATGATATCTTCATGAGCTTTTCTCTGTGCTCATCACTGTAGAATCAAGGTGCTTTTCAAATATTACTAAGTTTCATAACAGTGCTGGGAAATACAGAGGTATCACTGTTACTCCCTCTTTTCAGATGACTCAGAAGGATGGACTCAGAGGCTTGAGCTTCAGCCTCTGAGAGACATCCTGCATGTGTGTACTCTTACTGGAAAAAACAAAAACCTGGAATGATTTTCAGAAAGGATATCCTTTCCAATCTCAGATCCCTGTTTGAGTCCAGGAACAAAATAAAGATGCTTAAAGAAAAGGTCACCAGAATGTTCAAAATAACAGAAAAATGTGTATGTCCTAAGCTGTTTACGTGACTGAATGGTATTGGCTGAGGCTTTCTGATAGAAGATAGACCTTGGAAATATGGAAAATTTCAGTTTCAGATCTTAAAATTTGACAAACCCATAAATGTCTGAAAAGAGGGTCCAAGTGTGAGATACATAAAGCAACCATAATTTTGTCACCAACACGACCAATGGTAGCCCCGGCAGTACTGGCCACGGGAAGTCTGGCAGGTGAGGTCCCAGAATGAGCCCTCAAGTTCCACTTCTTTTTCCACCTCCCATGGCTGTAATACTCCAACAATTGTACAATGAAGTTCAAGCTTTCCAGAATAGTCATTCAAAACAAACTCACGGAATTTTACCTTTTCATGGGAGCTGACTCTGCAGACCTTGACTTGTGAACTATAATGCATTTAAAGATCCAGGCTTGGAATAATAAAAGATCTATTTCCCATATCTGTTTTATCTCATTTTATTTGAACGTGAGCCAGCAAAGTGCCCTTGTGGCACAGAAAGCCAACACTAGTCTGGGCTGCATTAGGGAGAGTATGGCCAGCAGGTCGAGAGACGTGATTATTCTCCTCTACCCGTAACTGATGGGGCCACATCTGGAGTGCTGTGTCCAGTTCTGGGCTCCTCAATACAAAACACGGACTTAGAGGGGAGAGCCCAGGAAAGGGCAATGAAGGTGATTAAGAGAATAGAGCATCTGACATACGGGGAGAGGCTGAGAGAGCTGAGACTGGTTAGTGTGGGGAAGAGAAGACTCAGGGGGGATTTCATTAATATTTATAAATACTTGATGGGGGTGGAATAAGGAAGATGAAGCCAGACTCCTCTCAGCGATGTCCAGAGACAGAACAAGCACAAACTGAAGTGTAGGAAATTTCACTTGAACATTAAGAAAAAAATAATTACTGTAAGAGTGATTGAATAACGGAACAGGTTAGACTGAATAGAAAAAGAACAAGAACACAAAAATAAAAATGTCAAACAATGTGAATATGGAATGAATCCCTGCCTTGTCAGGAGCAAGTTGTGGCTATGGGAGGATAACACAAGCTGCCAGCAATTGTGCAATATTTTCCCTTTTCAGGAATGCTTCCAAATACCCGACAGTTGATGAGCCATTAGGTCAATGAGGAGGTGCTTCCTCATTGCATTTCTTGGCTGCATCTAGAAGTCCAGCTTTATCTGCTTAGTGTTTTGGAGGTCTTTGTCTCCTGTTACTTCTCCAGCGGTAACTTCATTTTATAAATGAGATTCTTCTCCATGATCCTTGAGAAATTCAGATCCTGTACAAATTTGGAGTCAACGAACTTCTGACCCAGCAATCTCTTTTCTTTCCAGTCTGATGCTCACCTCTTACTCTCTTTTTGTGCCGACCTCTCATTTGCTTTCTTTCTTAGCTTTTGTTTGTTTATCAGCCCTTTGCATCTTTCCACTATGAAAGAAGCATTAGAAAAATGGGCACTTGAAGGCAATTTAAAAGCTGCTGTCAGGCATGAATGTTGCTAGTTTCAGGTGACAAGGGAGAATCTGAAATGTGCAGTCTTTCTTCCATCAGGAAAATCAGAGAACACTGAAGACAGCAGAGCATCTCTGTAAAGATTTGCTGTACGTTGTACAGTCTCTGCTTAAAGCTTTCGGATTTGTATAACTTTTCTCTAGAACCAATATGACTTACATGTGAAAAAAAACATGCTTCAAACTTGGTATTTATTGTTTTTATGCTCCTGTGGTGTCATTAACATATTTTTAACCCGTCCAGGTCTCCTCTTCTTGTGTTTACACACATGAGCTAGCACCTCATGATTCCTGTTTGACTACAGGGCTACTATAGCTGGGTTTCCTGTTACCCTACTCAACAATCTGGTTTTTAACCAACAAATGCCACCTGTTTGTACCAGCCAGGATGCAGCCCACAGCCATGGCAGTTTCTTTTGCCGCTTACCAACTGGGTCACCTTTTTTTCTCAGCCAGAATACATCATTAGGCCTGCCTATGCTGTACTCAGCTCACTCTAGCCATTTGGTCTGAATTATTTGCATGTATAAGCAAATTTATTCTAAGGCGTATTTTCAAAGCTGTGAAAAGAAGACTGTAAACATTATATATAATCTGAGGTGTACTGTGTCATTTTTACCATGTAAATAAATGAAAAAATTTGTCTTGTTTTATTTGCCTAATTTCATTATTTGCTTTTTATGGGTGTGTGTTGGTGCCCCCAGCAGGCTCTCAGAAAAACTAAATCTGTAATCCTGTGAATCAAACCTTGCAGAAAGAATTAACTTGTTTACTGCATTGTGATGAATAGAATAGCTGCATTGAATGTATATGAAGCTGCACAATGAATTACTATATACATGTGTTGTCATGTGCAAATGTGTGTCACATATGATCTGTACCAATAACAGACTATACTGCAGTATATAAGTAAATGTAAAGCTCTGAATGCTTTCATCAGAGTACTCCTATGATGCTAATTACAATCCTGTCCTTAGAGTAGTGAAGAACACCTATGTAAACAGGACTGTTTCAGACTTATTGAATGTCCTTGGCTTTCATTGAATGTATTTATGAAATTATTACTTGCACTCAAATAATTTGTGGGTTTTATCTGAGTTCACTTTACAGAACTGGACTCATAGTTGCCTATCTTCTTGAATGAAAGAATTTGCAGAAAATTAGAATTTGCAGAAAATAATTAAAAGATTTGTTTCTTCGTTCACTGCAGATCACAAATCATCATTTCATGTAAGGTCTAATTAAATTACATGTTCCAGTTATATAGGACTCATTGACAAAGCTTTTTAGAAGTGTTTATTTTATGATATGGATAATACTTTACTGATCTCAATTTTACAAGCAAGCAATCAGTGGGACAGCTAAGGTTGCTCAGTTCTATTTAAAAACAACAGGCATTAGGAGCTAGAGAGGAAAGGCTATTGAAATCAGCTGTGAACCACAGGATAGGAATTTTATTTGCCAGGAATCTAAGTACCGTGTCCCTTTTCCCCTTGAAAACCTCTTAATTCTAAGGAGAGGTGTGGTACTCACATAAGTAGAAGTCTCTATTTCTGAGAGCTTGTTTCATGAATTATCATGAAGGAGCTCAGGGGGACTGCAGTCAACTGATTTTATGCCAGACATCTTGTGAATAATATGAAAATAGAGATAAACAGAAGAATCTTGACATTGCATCAGAGCTTTGTTTTTTAAGTACCTATGCATCAATACAAAAACACAATTGTGAAAAGAATTATAGATATATTTGATTTCTGGAACTGACTGCTAGGAGAAATGGGGAACAGACTTCAGGAAAAATAAATTTCCTGTAGTGACCAAGTAATGTTGAAAATGAAATTTATTTGAACTTAGTCTGGAAAGATCAATATTACAAAAATAAGGGACCTAAGGAGGATCATCTTCTACTCATTACAAATTTTCTTGCTGAGCTACCATCTATGAGGACACAGCGATAACAAGGATGTTTAATGGTGTACCTTGTTCCTAGGAATTCCTGGGCTTTCCCTCAAACTCCACCCAGTAAAATGATGAAAACAAATTACTTCATAATAGGAAATTATGATAGCCTAATGGCTTCAATGGCAGCTGTAGCAAATATAGGGGCAGGCTGTGAACTAGTGGTCTTCCTGCCCAGAAGTATATCCATCGGTACCTAGCAGAGAGAGTTGACACTAAGTTGTGAAGATAAAACTTGGCCTGGACAGTTAAAAATATGTTCATGTGGCTCTGCAGCTAAACAAAACGACCTTTCCTTTCAACCTTTGATGAAAATTTATGATTGTTGAAATACAGCAAAGGCTGGGAAGGAAGGATAAAGGAGTAAGGCATTATACATAGAGACAATAAGAATTTGCTTTTGTACCTTGGGTGAAAGAACAACTGAATAATTACAAACCAGTGATTAATTCCATTAGCCATGTTAAGTACGTTCCAGAGAAAATGAGACATTTGAGCTGACAGCGCAGTGTGGATAAGGTACACTGGAGTTTCAAAGTGCATGCTGTTGTGTTATAAATGAACATTTGTAGGGTCGGGTCAGGTCCAGAGGCAGTGGGGAGCTGACACAACGTACCTCTCAGGCTCTTGTGGGTATGTGAAGATCCACCCTAGCACTCTATGAACCCTAGTCCTATGACCGGGCATAAAGCCAGAGCCTCTTGACCACATCTGTGATTCAGCCCCAGCTGATCAGTTTGATTTGGGTCCGTTAAGAAGCATGGATGTGTCTGCCCTGTACTCACAGAGTAAGGAGCATGATGGCAGGCTGTGTGGGTCTAGCGTGGCACTAAGTTCTACTGCCTCCTGAATGTTGTACTGAAAAGGCACATAGCACGGTCTGAGTCCCAGCCTGCCTGGTATCTTTGTCAACTGCAAAGTATTTTCCTGATATTTATCATCTTGAAATTCCTATGTTGTCCTGAGTTGTGCATACAAAGTTCTGTTTAAACCCAGTATGTTGATGTGTGTGTAGATCTAAATACTAATAAAAGAACATTTATGTAAAGCATTGCATCTTCAAAGAACTATACTTCACCAGCTAATTAATCTTTACAATGCTCTTGTGACTAAGTTAGAACTCGCTATTTATTTCAATAGACTTTCCTATGAAATAAGATTCTGAGATTCTGCTTTCCATTCCCAGCCCAGCTACCTAGGTCTTGACATAACTGGGGAAGTGGATTAAACAGAATAGCCCCATTTATACCTTCCTCTGCTCATCTAGTTTTGTAAGACTGGAATAATTTGACAAAAATCCTATGGAGAAAAGCTCTATTCAAAAAAAGTAGCTAAAGTAAAAATATGAAACCTATGCATATCCATGATGTTGTCAACATTAATAATTTGAAGCATATTTCTTACTGTGTGGTTTTTCTGAGTCTTTTTGGAATTAATCTCAGGATATGGACTCAGATTTCAGGTGTGCAAATCAAATGACCATCTGTTCAAAATGTGACTCCACAGAAAGGCTTTGATATTAGTCATCAAACAGAAAAATGTTTATAGCACTTCTGTGCAACATGCTGCTAAACCTGTGCCAAGTAATAACACAAAAGGTGATTGCTGCATTGTGTTGTCTTAATGAGAAATGGTATCACAGACTCATTGTAATTCATGCTATGAATTTGAGAATATTTTATTTCAAGGAGTATAAACAAATACAATCCTCCTTCTATTGGCGCTTACTATGATATGGACAATGGTTTTCTTTCACATTCATTAGGAAGGACAACGTCAAATAAGGATGGGTAAAATGATGCAGAATACAGCTCTATATGTAGTGAATAAGCAATCCTCTACTGTTCAGAAAATCTACATAACAAGTAAGGCATATATAAAATTGGACATGTGCTTTCAGGAATTTAGGAAACAGTTCTGGTCCTGCTGAGCACAAGAGCAAACTGCCAACTAATTTCAGAGAGCCCAGAATCTGAACTTCATTGGTTCACATAAATATCAGCTCAGCTGTGTTTTCTCCACCTTGCACCTGTGCTCATGCTATGCCTTCTATATAGGACACTGTATGTTTTTTTTTCCAGTATATCTGTTTCTTACCAGTCTATCTGTATTTATCTCACTTGTATGTGTTTTGTTGTTGGCAACACTCAGACCTTTTCCAGAATATCACAGTAGAGCTAGAATGAGAAGTGTGGTGGAAGAGTTTCCTGAATGATGGGGGGAAAGGCTTGTGGTGCCATGAAATTTCTGAAGAAGGTGCTTTGAAGGGAACTGAGGAGTTGTCCTGAATCAGAGAAGAGGACAGGAGCAAGAAACAGATAGAACAGGGAATGATGCAGGAAGTTAATTAGGGATGGAAGTCCTTACTTCTTCTCAAAAGTCCTTTGCTATGTCATTATATGCTGGGTTTAAGGATTAGCATTGGTGAGGAGAATCAATATGTTGCTTGTAGGCTTTACAAGACTACTTTATTAATACATGCGTTGGTTTTAAGTTAGTATATCATCACATCTTTTGCAGTCCTGACAGCATACAAATGCCAAAAGAACTCATATGCAGGTTTCTCTGTCTTTATTCCACTATATCCAGATTACTCCTTTCAAGTCAGTAGGCGGTGTGTATGTACAACGGATAATACATTTTGATTCCTACAACCGTAACCACACTGAATGTGGCACTGCTGGATTCTAAACATGCATCATAGTTCTGTCAGTCTCAATTTTCCTTCCAGGACTTCGAACTGACACATTAGTTTAAACTACTTTTTGAGGTAGAATTTATGTGCTCATTCTGGACTTATCCTAACCAATTTGGCTTCCATATAGCAACACAAAACACGCTTAAAATCAGCTTACATGACAGACTTGAGATTCCTCTAGAGAAAGGAAATCTTAAATGTTTTAAAGCTGCTGGAGCTGGCCTTATCCTACCTCGTTTCCCAGTTGTATTTTAGGGACAAAGGATTGTAGTCAATGCCTTGTGCTATCCATTAGATTCAGTACAGTCAGCTTGAATTTGAAGAGTCCTGAGGCTGAGCAATACTTCAACAGACATAGGAATCAGGGGAGCACATTGGTGGCTCATAGCCAGCTGTTTTCCCTAGGTACTTACTCTCTTGAACACGGATGGCCAGAACTGAGGACTGAGCTTCTGGGGTTTTTTTGTGAGTTTGCTCTGAAATGAAATTGCCTTATGATGCCAATGGGCAGGTTATAGATTCTATGTCCATTAATTCCTCACTATATCATAACTGTAATTTAATTAGTATGGAGTATTATACATAGCATCCAAAACTGCTGTAGAAAATAGGGCAGCCCCTGCTGTTCTTTGTTTTAACAATGTTGCTGCAGTTGCTTGAAACTTCTTAAAGTTCTTGATATAATTAGTCATGTAAAGAGGCTTCCACAGTGGCTCTCTTTTGCACTCTATTACTGTGTGATGCATACCTTAATAAATACATTTAGTAATCTTTTTTCAGGCTTTACTAACTATCATTTAGTCTTTTGGTTCAAATTTTTCATAGCGAGTTCCTGC
>NW_009604463.1:0-3448 GCF_000690535.1 Cariama cristata | reverse complement strand
TTCCAGAAGATTTTAGCAAGAGCTCTTTGGCCGTATTTGAGTTAAAAAGTGAAGGAATGAGTATTTGTATTGGGAAGAAAAAGCAAAGAAATAGTCAAGGTATGAAATTCAACATGATCTGCCTTAATGTCCCATAATGCAAACAACAGTTTGAACCCTACACTTTCTGACTCTTAGTCTTCCAGGCACAGGATAACTTGAAGGCTGGCTGATTTCTGGTTTTCTGTGGCTTAATGGCTTCTGCATGACCCTATCAATCCTTTGTAAACTGTGGAAAGTGAAAAGGCCAGTTGATCTTTCACATACATCAGCTGGCAAAACTCTATTTCCCAGCAGCAATCTCCTTTGAAAGCAGGTGCCATTCCAAATTTTTGGCTGCATAATCATCTCACAAATCAGATTCTAAAAAGTCCCATTAGCCTTTTGTTCAACAGGGAGACATTAAACCTGAAACATTATTGTGGAGTTCCACAAATGCTGAAAAATAAGGATCTGTTTCTGAGAAAGTTATTTTCATACCACCAGTCATTTTAATGATGCATAATCCTTTGTTTACTCAGGTGAAACTTCACAAAGGGTGTAATAGAAGGCACGTGTAGATACAGGTAAGACTGAGCATAAGTGCATTTTTGGCCATTATTAATCCTGGGTCCCAAATATCTTTTGAGTCATCTCTTTTTCAAACAAGTGAAAAGTGATGAAGAATGGGCACTATGCGGCACCAAGAGGAGATATGGTCCTTATACTAATGAAGTGTGCTTCAGCATTTTCCTCCTAGCATATGCTCTTACTCACAGGTGAATGGGCACTTGACCCCATTAACATAAGGCCAGTACTCTCAAATGATATGTTTCCTAGGCTTGTTATGGTCTGAATTCTTAAGAGTCGCAGGATAATCTGCATTCTCTTTGACTTGTCATGTGAGATACATACCGCTTATTTGGTACCTTTTATCTCAGGAGAACATGCACTGACCTGGGGTCCAGGATTTCTGATTTCAGTAGTTGGGAGCTCCTGACATTTCTGTGCAGTCTGGAGACCCTTGGGTTGACACAGGCTGATATCTGAACCAATCAAATATTTATTCCCTTCTGCCTAAGCTTCTCTGAGAAGTTTCACTCATGTCTTAATCAGAAAGCTACGTGATTACTCAAAATCCAACTGCCAGAGGTGTATTTTGGCTGTCCTGCTCTAAGACACTTCTGAATGAAGTATGGATATACCCAGGGTTCCCAGGCCACTCTGGGCCCATCTAGCTTGCACAATCCACAAAGTGTTAAACTCTTGTTTAATAGTTACTCCACAAAAAGGTTCATCTCTGAGTGGCATCTGCCCACAGACAGGCCCTTGAGCAACATCTCCTTTATGCCTACAGGCACTGAATTCTTTGGAATCATAAGCATTGGTAAGTGCAGAGGGCTGTCCCAGGGCAGGTAGGTTGCTCAGTCAACGGGAGGTTCATGACCACCACAAAGGTTTTCACCAGTTGCATTCCAGCAGAGCATGCCAAAGGTGGCGTCTTTTCAAACTCAGGCTATTTTCTCCTAGCTACCTGCTTACCGAGGAAATATCCCTGCTTGCTGCCTTTTATGGAGGCCTAGCCTGTCCTCTAGCGGTTGGGTCATTAAACATTATGGGAGAGGACTTGACAGAGGTGGCTTGATAAAACAGTTGCAGCACTGTGGTTTTGCTGACTAAGCTATGCTGTTGCTGTGTACAAAACTGCTGGTACTGACATGTGTAATGCTGTTTGTGTCAGTGAACCAGCCTGTGAGAAAAGCTGAAGGCCTTCAGCTAGGAGTCATTTCTGGGCTCCTTCTGAGGCCTGATGCCAGTTAAGAGGAAGGAGCACCTACTGCAGCTCAAACTGGTTTGAGGGGAGAAAGGGCAGGAAGGGCTGCCTTGTGTGACTGCTCTGGCAGGATAACAGTAATTATGTGGAATTATGTGATGAATGTTTCATAATGGAAGTGCAAAATTAGTGAGCTTTATTGATTCATCTGTAATGCACATATTTTGTTATAAATCATTAATTTGAGAATTTAAGAGTTTCTCACATTTGAAGTTCTTGCTCTGTTGGTTCCCAAACACTCACATATTGAGGAATGAATAGCACTGATTTTCCTCAAGTAGAATGATTGCTTGGATGCAAGAATTTCCAATTTTTTCTCCCCATGGACTGTAGCAAAGGAAGAGCTGAAGCTTTAATCTCACTGACTGGCAGCCTCTTCTATTCCTCTGGCATGCACTTTAATTTTTTTAAGGCAAAATGAAAGAATTGGCTTTTGCTGCATTCTCCTCTGCTATGCCAATTTCTTAGCTGTATCCTTTTAGCAAAAGGGATTTTTGATATATTTCCTTAGATTTTTCATCATACTGTTCAGTATCCTGATGTTAACATTTATTTCTGTTAAAGTGCTGAAGAAACTGTGGCAGCAATGAGGCCGTTAAAAGGTAGATGTGAAATGTGAAGAAGTGCATGTATGTAAGAAAATTACACTTGGTACAGTAAAAGAGATTAGAACAGAGGGCAGAGAAGATAGCCCATGGAGAACTGTAAAAGGCACTGGCAGATTATCAGAATCTGAATTAATCATTTGTGTCCACACTGTAAAGCAGAGAGGAGATATAAGCCTCAGGAAAGGCACAGTTTGAGTTTTACTTTACTATCATCTACATGTAACCCCAAATGTCCTGCTGAGATTTGTGTAGCTTCCTACCCTTCTCCCATGCTACTCAAGGCAGGTTGTGTTAACTGTAAGCTGAAGCTTATGGTTATACACAGATTACTTGGGAAGATATGATCTAGATCCTGAAATATTTTGTAGAAAATATTTCACACAGAACTTTGCAAAACAGGGATACTTGCTGATCTGCATTCCTTCCTCTGCTTATCACTTTTAAAATCATCCTTAAAAAAATTTTATCTTGCAGGCCACCCTATGACAACAGAAGGGTGTGGGTGGTTTTCCTTGTATACTAGACTCACCTTTCTCATGCTGTGCGTTGGGTTCCTTCCAATTGTTAAATCCCATTCACAGGCTGCACTGCCCAGCTCATTTTTCACCTGCAATAAACCAGGGCCTTTAGGACAGTGTTTCATGGGGGATGACAGGATGGACAGCAGACTGGAGGAAGACTTCAGAAAAATTCCTGAAATGTGAACAACACCTTCCTTCTGCTCAGCTACTGTGGGTTTACTACTGGGGAGACAGACACACAGGGCTCTGGACAGCTGCCAAAATACTCCTGAGCTGCTTATTATAACTAAAAATCTTGTATTCCGCCCCAACCCGGTGAAGGACATCTCTGGTGAAGCCAGGGCAGGGACCAGTAGACCGGGCTCATGTGTGCGTACTGAGCAGCTCACGAAAGCCAGAGGAGGCCACCACCACCCCCCAGGAGGGGAGTAACTCCTTTCTACCCTCTCCCCGGGCCGCTACCTGCC
>NW_009604462.1:801-1794 GCF_000690535.1 Cariama cristata | reverse complement strand
CACCACGGTGTTAACCTGAAAGACACTTACTGAATACTCTTAGTGTTATGTACAACTTAACATCATACAGTTCAAAACTGAGCATTCTCACCTCGAATCAAATCCCCTTGAGGTACACATTGGACTTCACCATCCTTCAACATTACCCACCAAGTATGTCCATGCCCTTGTGCAAAAGCAATCGCACGAATGGGTTTGACTTTGCCCAAAGCAGGAAAAACCCAGACATTTTTCTCTAACATACTCTTTCCATGCACCACAGGGACTTCATCCCCTTCTACAGTATGTAGAGGGTATGACTGAGCAGGGCAAGCTTGATTGATGGGTCCCCTGGTGATAACTGTCCAGGTGGCTTGTGTCAAATGTTTATCCCGATTTTTAAAGGTTCCATCACCCATTATTGTTAGTGTGATCTTTAACAAGCCATTGTACTGCTCAGTTTTCCTTGGGGCTGGTGCATGATAGGTAATGTGGTATATCTATTCAATAACGTGTTCTTTGGCCCAAGTGCCTATGAGATTGTTTCAGAAATGTGTCCTGTTGTCTGACTTGATTCTTTCTGGAGTACTGTGCCACCACAAATCTTGCTGTTCAAGGCCCAGGATAGCGTCCGGGTGGTGGCATGGGGCACGGGATATGTTTCCAGACAACCGGTGGTTGCTTCCACCATTGTGCCACATGGTGTTTGCCTTGGCACGTTTGTGGGAGTGTAATATAGTCAATTTGAGAGGCCTCCCCATATTTTAGCTGTCATCTTCCATACCACAGAGGCTTTAACCGCCTGGCTTGCTTGATTGCAGCACATGTTTCACATTCATGGGTGACCTATGCAATAGGTGCCTATGGTTAGATCCACCCCTCGATCACAAGCCCATCTATATGTTGCATGTCTTCCTTGACGGCCTGAAGTGTCATGGGCCCACCGAGCTAGAAAAAGTTCACCTTTATGTTCCCAGTCCAGATCCACCTGAGCCACTTCAATCTTAGGAGCTT
>NW_009604462.1:0-445 GCF_000690535.1 Cariama cristata | reverse complement strand
TCCACCTGGGGTGTTTTCCTACTAAACGGCAGGATCCGTCAGTGAACAGGGCATACAGCTTTTCATCCTCTGGTAGTTCATTATACTATGAAGCCTCATCAGCGTGTGTCACCTCCTCTTCTTCTGGCGACATGTCGAAATTTTTGCCTTCTAGCCAGTCCATGATCACTTCCAGAATTCCTGGGTGATTAGTATTTCCTATTTGAGCCCGCTATATGATAAGTGCAACCCACTTACTTCACGTAGTATTGGTTGCATGACAAGTAGAAGGAGTTTTGCCTTTGAACATCCAGCTCAGTACTGGTAATCAAGGTGCCAGGAAAAGTTGTGCTTCAGTGCCAACCACTTCTGAAGCAGGTCAGGCTCCTTCTTAGGCTGCTAATACTTCTTTTTCAGTTGCAGTGTAGTTAACCTAAGAGCCTTTGTACCCTCGACCCCAAAATCC
>NW_009604461.1:2218-36632 GCF_000690535.1 Cariama cristata | reverse complement strand
AGGCAGGCGGGCCGTTGGTGGGAGAGACCAGCGTGGGTCTGGGGAAGAGACGCGCACTACTTCTCCACGTGGGTGAGGGAGAATTTGAGGCCCAAACTCTGAGCGGGCTCTGTCTCGAGTCTGCTTCAAAATGTCAGACTTTATTTTTTTTGCTGCAAAACAGCAAATTTTTCCATCTTTCTTTCAGTTTTATGTCATGTGTCTTCACCGTCACGTTGCAGAATAACATGGAGCATAAATTTAAGTTTGCAGCCCTTTGGTGAGTGAGGAATAGAGGATAGTGCTCATAAGCTTCTGTCAGCAGAAGAAAGCAGCAGGGGATGAGGAGTGTAATCTCTCAGTTAGGCTAAAATCTAGTGTTTAGGACAAAGGTAATACGATTGATACAGAATAGCTTTCTACTTGAAAGGTAAATGTAATCTAAGGTATCTGGCGCTCATTTTATGTAGTTACTGGAGTGGGGGTGTTATTTGGGTGTTAGCTTTATGCAGTGTGGGTTTTTTTCTGGTTAGAGCACTTGTCCAGAAAGTGAGGGATCTGGACCACATCCCCCACAGCCTGTGGAAGTGCTGCTTGTGAGGTGACAGGCAGGTTCGAGGTGCTCAGCACCACTGCTACTCAATTTTTTTACTGCTCAGCAGCATTTGTGAATCCAAGTGTAATTTGGTGACAAAGGCATTCAAGTTTGCTTTGGTGTCCATTGTAGGCTATCAGTGACCACGAATGTGGGCTGTGTGGTTATTGAAAATGTGCCCTGTCTCACTGGTGAAAGGACTCTCTTTTCAAGAGTTTGTCACTGGACTCCACTGCTCCTGAAAGTTGAGGATTCTGTTTAAAAGTTGGCATAATAGTGTTGAGTTAGAGAAAGGGTGTATTTTGTTCCACCAGTACCCTGGGTGCAAGTTTCTCAGTTATGTTGTAGTTGCAGATACCCGATGTAGTTGCATCGTACCAGGTACCTGATGTTCTTATATTTACAATACCTGATTAGTCCAGAGAAAACTTCAGTTTTGCCAAGTATTACGACTGGCTAGCAAGTGCAATTAGGAGATGAGAATTTGGCAAGCTCTGAAATTTCTTAGGGTAAAGGAGAAGGAACTGGAAAACATAAAAACTGTTAAACTCAATTATGCGTATTGGGGGCGGGTTGGCTCTTTTAGATGTGCAATGTGAAGGGAATGACTCCAGGTTTGGGCAGTTCACTTACAGGCTTTTGTGTTGTCTTTCCTCCTCTTCCTCCTCTCAATGTCCTGATTTTCACAGTTCTTAGGCAAACAAAGACCAGTACACCTCTACTGGATTCTGATGATACAGATATAAAACTAGGACAAAGAATAAATGTTTGGTGGGAATTGATGTATTAATGTTTATAGTTGGCCTTATTTCGTATTCCTAGTGGAGTTCATGCAGCTTCATGTTACCCTTAATCTCCTCCAGTGACAGGCTCTTGTCTGCCTCTGTCTCCCTTAGTTCAGATCTAGAAATCACATGGCCTTGGGACGAGTTGTTTTCACTACTGTGATGGAAAAGGAAGGTGCTACCTTGCCAGGAAAAAAAAAATAAAATTGTTTTTAACAAGCTGAACTTACTCATATGGAAGCACAGGGTTGCCAGTTATGATGCAGGTGAAGTTGAAGTCTGCTGTGATGGGTGATGCAGGGAATAGAAATGTCCTTTTGAGTAGTGTCCTGCAGTCAGACCGCATATGTAGTTCCTATCAATTGTCCAAGGCTGATCTAAAACTGCTCAGCGACTGGGTGGGTTGTTTCGCACACCCCTTTTTTCAGTTCTGCCCATCCTTACCTTTGCTCTGGTGGCTGACAGTTGGAGGGCCAGTTGGATTAGTTAGCTGATCAGACAGCAAGCTCATTTTATTGTTGGTTTTGTGGGGGTTTTTTTTTGTTTGGTTGTGGGTTTTTGTTTGGTTTTTTTTTTTTTTTTTTTTTAAACTTAGCTTGTAGTTGAAGCAAGTATCTGTAGGGAAGAGCAGGAGGGAGAGGTGGGACTTCCTCTTCTAGTGGCAGTGCTGACTTATTTCAGAACTGTGCCGTGCCTGATGCTGCTGAGAGTGTAGAGCAATCTCAGAGTGGTTAGGTTCTTGATATGGCTAAGCATAATGTTTTTACGCAAACAACCCCTTCCTTCAGTGCTTCAGAAGTATTCATTTCATCGACGTCAAAGATGTTTTCTAGGGAAAGTGACCACTTTATCTTTAGACATTTTATTAAGAGCAGCTGCCGGTATTCTGAAGAAACCACTAGATCACAGTTCATGCCTCTCCCTCTTGGATTAGTCCTCATGTGACTTACGTTCTGTTTCTTGGGAGGAATACTGTTATCTTAGTAATAGATTTAAATACGTGAATCTAAATAACACCAAGTCCTAGGAGATCTTCTGTTCTTACGGAGAAGAAGAAAAAGTGAAAAGGTCACGTGCTGAAAAATTAGTTGAATTTATACAGCAGTTAATGATATCTTTATTACATTCTATATAATTTGAATGTTTTCAGGATGATGCCGTTAGTATTGAAAGTGGTACTAACACTGAACGCCCTGATACACCAACAAACACTCCTAATGCACCAGGAAGAAAAAGCTGGGGGAAAGGGAAATGGAAGTCAAAGAAGTGCAAATATTCCTTCAAATGTGTAAATAGCCTAAAGGTAGGTATGCGTAACCTTCAGCGTGGGAATGCTGGGTACCGCTTGCTGGCAGTAATGTTAATGTTGACTGTGAGACAGTGTCAAGATAGATTTTTATTTTTTTTTAAAGATCTGTATGCAATTATGTTCCGTGCTCATTTGAAGAAAGTACCTTTCTTATTTGGCATAGCAGAAGTTTTGAAGAAATACAATACTGAAACAGGAAACAGTAGATAGTGCTGCAATTAACCCAATTTTTGTACAGGTTTGCAAAGTTATGTGTGATATGTTTTAATTATGTATTTCGTTGAAGCTGTAGTTGCTTGAGATAAAGATAAGAAACTGGATAAACAAATTCAGATAAAACAGAACCTGTGACAACTTGCTGCAAAGCACAGAACCTCTACAGATTTTTCTACCTGTTGAAATGCATTAAAAAAAAAAACCCACAAAAACCCCAAAAAAACAAAACCCAAAAAACCCCAAAACAACCCAAGAATCTTGGAGTAGCTTTGTCCTCACATTACCAGATCAGATATTTTCCATTCTCTGGCAATTGTCATAAATGCTATATAGTGCAATTTGGTTAATTTACCATGAGTGTTGTGATTATGTGTTCGCACCTGACCTAGGTCCTATTTATCTTCCCACATAATACCTGATGGTCTTAAGGGATGTGGATTCATGGTCTTTACTCCCTGTTCTCGTGTTTAGGGTATTATTGTTTTCTTCTGCACTGGTGACAGACTATGGTGGACTGAATAAATTTTCTCTTTGATTCTTTTACACTGTCAGGATGTTGTTTTTTCGTTCCCCAGCCTTGTGTGGGATATTTATGTGGCAAAAGCTGTAAATATGCCATCTTATTTCATTTTTATAAGATTCCTAAATAAGGATAAGATTGCATCTGGAACAAGATGGGACTTTTGTTAAACTTTAGCTAACAAGAAGCTGTGTGCAACTTCATAGTGGATATTTTCTGCAGACTTGCTATAAGAGGTTTTTGTCATTTCCCCCCCACTTAACTCTTAAGCTGTGCTGATGTAGCGGTTTCTGAACTTTGGCTTCAGTCTGCCTCAGTGAAGTGCTGGGGTAGCTGAGCAGGAGGGGATGAGAGGTCTGGAGTGTGGAAACCTCCTAAATGAGCTTTGCCACTGGAGAAATTGTGATATGAAATTATACTGACAAAAGTATCTGGGAAACAAGTTGATCTTAATGTGTTTTTTGAAATATAAAAATTATTTCCAGTCCTTTCAGAGCGTAGGAGGAAGAGAATTTCTTTCATTTTCACCTAGGCAGGCAGCTGTTCCTGTGATTCGCACGAATCGCCCCCGCAGATAGTGCTTTTTGTGGCTTCAAGTCATACTTCAAACACAGGTGCCGGCCTTTCAGCACCCAAACATTTAACAAGTTCTGAGTTTTGCTAAGCATATTTATTTTCTGTTTGCAGACCAAATATTCCAAAGAGGTTAGTACTTTTCAAGGTCTTCTGGGAAAACAGAACATACCCTCACCCCAACTTCAACCTAGGGCCCACTATAGGGTGACCCAAAAGACCACCCTATGAAGTTAAGCAATCCATGACTTCTGTGGATTTGGATTGTGGCCTGGGAACAGATTCCTGTGTAAGTGGAATCAAGCTGTGAGGGAGTAAATGTAGCGTTTCAGCTAAGTGGGGTGTTTTTATTATCTTTTTTTTTTTTTCCGTTTCTCTTTGAACTGAAATTAATGTTAATAATAATAAACATACATGTTAATACAAAGACTAGGTAGCAGCCAAATTTGGTAACTCCTTTTTACTTCGTGTTTGAGGAAGCCTCTCTTTTTTTTCCTGTTCTTCCATACTAATTTTACAGATACTGTAGAGATATACAACATTCAACTGCTAAGAGTTTATGGGTTCAGAAAGATACTTGTGACTGTTTGGCTATCACATCATATATCCCACGGTTTATTTGTCTTTGAACTATGCTCTAAGGTTTGTATACTGAAATTAATGAGGAGTCAACATGATTTAAAGACATGGAAATCAATTTCAGTATTCTTTACGGATGTATAAATTATGTGTTTTTCCACCTTCCTACCCTTGCTTTTCCCTCTTATCTTGCTTTTTACTTTTTTTTTCCTGGGGGAAACAAAGAAATATGGCCATTACCATCTGCTTTGAATGTTAAATGGTTATGATTCAACCTGAAAAACTCAGTGCTTGCTAAATATGCTTTTTAAATACTGCTGTGGAAGTTATTTTGGGTGAAGTTTAAGCATCAGGAAAACAAAAATACAACTTGGAAAATGACAGGAAATAAAAAAACTGCCTTTTTTATTTTGCGTTTTGCATTACTAAGTGAGTTTGAGGTGTACTGAAAAATCTTTGCTTTCTGTGGGCTGAATGGAAATGTAGTTTATAAATGAGCATATACAGCTAATGGTTGCACATCCTCGCATACATCCATATATGTTTGCTTATAGATCATTCAGCAAAGAACCGTGTGTATTCTGCTTTGATGTGCTCCCTTTAAAACAATGCTATTGTTTGCCCTACCCTTTACCCTTGCTTAAGGTGTGGCTCTGGTTAGCAGTCTCATGTTGTCTCTGAGCTTCTACTTACTGTCCCTTGAGCTGGGAATCAGTAACCAACCACATGCAACATTCTAGCTTGTTGATGTGTAAAGGAGAGGTAACAAAAACCAGTGCTAATAATGGCTTGCTTCCACTTCTGGGAACTGGAAATGCATGTGGTCAGTTGGTTCCTCTCTGGCAGTGTGGGTGACAGCATATTCAAATGTGTTCATGTAGTTGCAGGTGGTTATTTTTTGTGTTGGTGTAGTATTTACTTCACTGCCTTCAGTCTGAAAACAGGTCTAGTCTTATTTTCTGACTGAACCTGAGTTGGCATGGAGTGAGTAAGGGCAGAACTAACCATTGATTATTTATTTATTTGCTTTTGTAACAATTGTAGGTCTATTTTCTCCTCTGCCTTCTTTCCCTGGTGCATGAAGAACCCAAGTACTTTGGGTTTTGTGCCCTTTATTCATACGAAGGTCAAGATGGCATTTCACAATTCTACTTTGGGACCGGCATCTCTGTCACTCTTCTGTCTGTACAAACCAGTGGTCAGATTTGCGTGACATACTTGACTACTCAGGATAACCGTACTGTGCAACACCTAAAGGTGTTTTAAAAACCTGCTTCATTGTCTAGCACTTGGGACAAAAATTAGAGTGGACAAGTATTATCAAAATAGCTATGTGCTGTCTCTGACCAGTGAGGATGATGGTAGTTTAAATGAGGTGAGCATAACTTCTTCAGGTACCCTAGTGACTTCCTGCAAGAGCCTCTACCTGAGTCCTTCATCCATTAAACACCAGAAAAATTGTGATATGTATGGTCAGGCTCTTGGAGGTTGTAGCACTTGATGTGAGGAATGTAATGCGGATGATGTAAGTAGTCTGAAGACATTTGTCTCACAGACTAATTTTTCCAGGGAAATAGGTTGTCTTTGGAAAAGCTTACTAAATACTTCAGGTGTGTATTCAAATATAGAAATACAGAAACAGCATAGCCCTCTGTTGTATCTCTTTACTTATTATGTATCGCCCTAATCTGGGTCCTACCTAGAATATCACAAAATTATCATGACTTATGCTGGCGAAATATCCTATCTTGAGGGGGTAAAACATCTTCCTCTTCACTTTCCACATTTCACTAAATTTATCAGAAACAGTGCACCTGACAGAGAACAAGGCTATTTCAGAAAAACAAGCGCAAAACCTGCTAATATATCTCTGTAATAAAGCAGTAAGAATCCATGCATTTGAGCTGTGTCATCTCCATGCAATATGTCAAAAGCCCTCACTGTTCACCAGCA
Organism: Cariama cristata; assembly: GCF_000690535.1. Classification (NCBI taxonomy): domain Eukaryota; kingdom Metazoa; phylum Chordata; class Aves; order Cariamiformes; family Cariamidae; genus Cariama; species Cariama cristata. The sequence goes on along the minus strand of NW_009604461.1, from coordinate 30,123 downwards.
TGAACTCTTTCACACAGAAATACAAACCCAACTAATTACTAGTAGAAAACTTTTTAAAGTATTCTGTATTTGACCTCTCAGCCATTCTCTTCAAGAAAGACAAATACACTCAAAAAATAAGCTTAGAAAGTAAAAGTCATCATTTTATTGGACACTTAAAAATCATGGCCTTGCATATGCAATTTTATAGCATATAGTTTTCCTCAGTCTTCATCTCTAATTAAACTGTAATGCTTTACAGATGCTGAATACCTGCTTTTTCCTTCTGTCCTGGGGTCACTAATAACCTTGCTACTTTTCCCTTTGCTGATATCCCATATCCTTCGTCACATAAGTCACTAGTCTGTTCTTTCATGTTATGACGGGCAATACTTTGAGTTAAGCTTTGAACAGTTCTTTTTAATCTGTATTCGTATTTGAAAGTTGTTACCTCTCTTTAAGAATTGCAAGAGGGCCTTAATCTCAGAAAGATTTTTCTCCCTTCTCTTTCTAGCTCTTCTAGCTGTTTCTGTTCATAACAGATACTGCCTTTCTCAGTAAATAATGCAATTTTAAATTCTTCCAGACTTCTGTACTTTTCTTTTTCTGAGTAGTGTTGGGCTCCCTGCCCACACCCCCTCCTCAAATTTATTCTTTGGTTTTTGGATAGGCCAGAGCTGCCAGGGCTAATATTTCTCGTGTTGTCTCTGAAGCACTGCCATTTGAAGGCTGCTTAACAGCCGTCATGAGACACTTCCTTCCTGCCTGCACTGTCCCAGACAGTCCCCTGTGGGGAGGCACTTTAATGAACATTATTCTTACTGAAAACATCCTGTCAGGACAGGCCAAAATACTGTTATCAATTATTAACAAGCACCACCATATTCATCACAATTCATAAACATATCTGCTGCTTTTTTTTTTTTCCTCTATTAAACTGATGTAAGCTGTATAAAAATAATATTTGGCATTTCTCTGGGAACTTTGTGAAGGCAATCTGAAAACTCTTTGTAGGCATGAACTTTGCAGTAGCATTGTGACATGCTGGAGAGAGTTCGTTGTGTCTGTGATAGAGTTGCAAGACCTAACTGTACTGTAATAGTTAAATGTGGCCATTCTCCAGCCTTGTACCAGTATAATTCTCCTCTGTCCTAATAATTCTCCTCTGTGAATTGTTAATCCTTGTGTGGAAGTAATTATAACCATATAAAATGCATATAGATGTGGCCTTAGATGCAAAGGTTGCCTTGTTCAAAATTGCAAAACAAAGTAGTAGAGCTGCAAAAATAACTGAGGAGTTCTGCCAGCTTCTGGCTATAACTGTGAGACAACAGTTCTTCCCCTTCACTTTTTAAAAGCTTGGTGGGGGAAGAAAGGGGGTGTGTGTCGGAATATTCCTTTGACCTTGAAGACAGCCAAGTTAAAATGTGATGTTACAAAACTGTTCATTTTAACTGTTCACTATCTGAAATTATACTGGATGTGAACCCAGTGGTTTGAGGAGGAAAACATATCAATTTAACTGTTTACCACCACAGCTGAATTTCACAAACATAATATGCCTGTGGGTTTTATTTTTTCTGTCCCTAATCTTACTTTACATCTACAGGAGGACCATGGTCAGCCTTTGTTTGGAGTCCAGTTTAACTGGCACAGTAAAGAAGGTGATCCTCTCGTTTTTGCCACTGTAGGCAGCAACAGAGTGAGTAATCTGTTTTTAACCATAAGCCCTTCCGTGTGGTTCTGCTTGCATTCTTTTTTTCAGCCAATCCCTTTACCTGTGTTTAGTATGGACACAGCATATTTCATACAGAAAGCTTTATTTCTGAGGTATGTAGCATCTGTTATCTGGGAGAGTTGCATCCTCTGGATTGTTTTATGAAGTCGTGTGTTAGCTGTTTGGGAATTAGCCTATACAGTAAAGAAAAAAAATCCTTCAGTAATATAAACTTGGGATAAGGAAGAAAGGTGTATAAATGTGTCTTGTCACTAAAATTACTCTTCACAGATGTTATTGTTTCCAAAAGGTCATAGGCTCTAAAAGGGGATGAGCGGTGTCTGCGATGATGCCAGACAGCTCAGTAGCTAAATTAATGACCTGGGTGGAATGAATTTATAGGCTTTTTCTGAACAAGGATCCATGTCATTTGAGTCTTGAAAATAACTCCTGAAGTGCATTCTATGCAAGTGTTGTGAATAAACAAGAAGACTTTCATTTCCAGGTTTATTCCACCTGGCAGTCACTAAAAGTGCTAAACTAAGATTAAACAAGGTATCTATGGCTCACTAAAAGACCAAGTCATGTTAGACATGGCTGCAGTAAACAATTCCAAAGAGAGTTTAATCTTACTAAGACAATTCAAATAATAGATTTTAATATCTGGGAAGGACGGCTGACAAGTCCTGGAGTGGTGCTTTACTGAAACTGCTGGGAGCATTCTTCTATTGAACCATTTCCACCTGTTGGAAACAAACAGATGATGGATGAGATCTAAACCGGAAAGGCACACTACTTCTCCCCATCAGGCACTCGATACACAGGTGCATGTGATTTCCTTTTGAAATATCACAAGTAAGCAGCAATCTCTCCTACTTCCCCCCTCCCCCCCCGTCCAGGTTACTTTATATGAATGTCATTCCCAAGGAGAAATCCGGCTGTTGCAGTCCTACGTGGATGCTGATGTATCCTTTTAAGTTAAAAAGCCACTTGTTTGCTTCCTCTTTATCAAGAATGAAGAGGCTTTGTAGGAAAAAGCATACAAAGATTGTCTGTGATTTAATACTTTGCTTATGTGGCACATTCCTTATGTTAGGTCCAAGTCTTACCTCTTTCCCACATCCTAGAGTCCCTCCTATTGAAAAAATATTAAAAATGCAGACTCATGGACCATGCTGTATTAAAATATTTGAAAACTGAATCTCCATCAGTTTATTCTTCCCAACACTAATATTTGTATAATGTTTCACATTCATTGCTTTACAGTGGTCTCGGTTTCCCTGTGAATCAGAACTGGGTTTAAAGCCTAAGAACTATGTTTCATGCTCTGAAGTGGCAATAACTTGCATTGATCATTTGCAGTACACAAGTCAATAACTTGTGAACTCAGTCTTGATTCATTATTCACAATCTTCAGATGTTTTGGAGAAAGAGGTTGAAAAGTGATACCAAGAGAGAGAAGGTGTTCCTTATATGTTATGGAACAGAAGTGAGGAAACTGGCATCTATAGAAAAGGCGATGTTTCTTGTATTTGCAGATGTATAACTGAATATGTATATTTTTCTTACTGGGTCCGGCAGAGACTCCTGGGCACTTGCATAAAATAGCAACAAGTTTACTTAAAAAAAAAAAAAAAAAAAAATCACATTGTTTGAAAAAAATAATCTCCTGTTTCTTCTGTGTTCCTTAACATAAGATGTTGTAGGCAGATGAAAATTTCTATACCTGTGCGTGGACATATGATAGCAATACAAGCCATCCTCTTCTGGCTGTGGCAGGGTCCAGGGGTATTATTAGGATAATTAATCCTATTACAATGCAGTGCATAAAGGTGAGTGCTCAGAAATTTGAGACACAGCTTACATTTCAGTAAGGCATGAAACTTATGTCTTCTAAATACATGTAAACATGAGGGAAAATGATAACTTGGTCTTTGAATTCTATCCCAGCACTACGTGGGCCATGGAAATGCAATCAATGAACTGAAATTCCATCCAAGAGATCCAAATCTCCTTTTATCTGTAAGCAAAGGTGAGGAAAAAAACCCTCTTTTGTTTTTATATAAATCAGGATACTTTGGATTGGATTTTGGTCTTAAAAATGGCCAAAACCTCCATGAATTTTTAATGAGTGGCACTGAAGAAGTTTACCTTGAATGTCAAGAGCAAATCTTGCTCTTGTATGGCTATATATCTTGTACGTATTAAATCCATGGCCTACAATAAACATAACTCCACCTGTGGTGCAAAGGGATTGTGAACAGTGCTGCTTTTAGGGAAGAAGAAACATGAGCATTGGGGTTGCTCTGTACTTTCTAACAGTCGAGTTAAATTTTTTTTTCCAGTTGTTGAATCGTGTTGCCATCTAGTGGGGATGTCTCAGTGTGGCAGACAGCATTCACCACCGTGTTCATAGGGAAAACTTGGATTCTCTATCGCTCAGGAGCAACTGTGACTTTAATTGGGCTTTGTGTAAAAAGCGTATTAGCGAAGGGAGAAGCGAGTTTTTGGTATGGTGTCTTACGGGCTTGTCCAGGACATCTAAACATTCACAGCTTCCTCATCTTGACTGTTTTCTTAACGTAAGGGAATACTTGATCTGCCGCAAGAGCGAGCCTTCAGGAATGCTGGAGTTGGAAACGTTTACATAAGGGGACTTTTGACTTTAATGTACTTGGTATTACTGATGACACTACACGAGAAATAGTGATTCACAAGAATTCTGATTCTTGCAACTGTGAAGTTTGTGCTGTGGGTCTGTAATGTTGAATTTCTTGAGTTCCGTATATTTTTTTAGGTTTTCTTTTTAATAACGTTTTGACATCAGCCGCAGTACTACAAGTTTTCACGTGCAGTCTTGGGACCAGGTACTATCTCCAAGAAGGCATGAGGCAGGAGAATACTGGGGTCTCAGGAGTGCTTGACTGAGAGATGAGTAGAAAAAGAGGAAAATATTTGGGACCATGTGGCCTTCCAGTTGGTGTTGCGGTGATTCAGTGCCGTGTCCTTATGGAATCCAAAAGGGAAATACACTAGAGGTTGCCATTTCCAAATGGGAAGTACAGTAGAAGTTCTTCATTAGAAATTGTTAAAACTTTCTTTAAACAAGTGGATTAGTCTGACTTTGGAATACATATTGTTTATAGAAACAGTTTCTCCCATCCCTGCTGTCTGTGGTTTATAAAGGATAATATAAAGGTTAAAAAAAAAAAAAAAAAGGGAAAATCAAAACTTCTCTGAATGCTGATGTAAGAATGGCTGAAAGGAATTCTAGCGTTTTTTAATGCATAAAATTGTTTATGAGATAAGACTGAATAAAAGCATATTTGTCCAAGATCAGACTCTTCTTTGCTTTTCGGATGATCTGAAGACCCAGGTGTATTTTTGCTGGCAGCTCTCCCTAGGGGAGGGGGGTGGGCACACTTTCTCAATGACAGAATTCTCTAACAGCAGTTTAGTTGTAATGGCAATTTTAGTTAATGCAGTTCCATTGTGTCTAACAAGTCAAGAAGAATTAAGTGCCTTTTTGATGTTTACATGAACACCTGTTATTGAAAGTGGTTAAGCTGAAATATATTATTCATATGTACATATAAAAAGCAGCATGTAATTTTATTTGTTCTTTATAGATCATGCATTGAGACTGTGGAACATCCAGACAGACACGCTGGTTGCAATATTTGGAGGAGTAGAAGGGCACAGGGATGAGGTGTTAAGTGCAGTAAGTGGAAGACTGTGGGGCAGTGATTTAGATTTATGAAGGGTAGTAAGCCTACACTATGCAACTTTTTATCCTCTTGTGCACTGTTTTGATATTATACCTACTTAAAAAAACCTTAAGTGCATATATACTGTTTTAAGGGGATAGACAAGTTTAAATCTAAGGTGGTTTGATTGATCTGGCCACCTCTCAATACAGAGGACAGGTGTTCACTTTCTGTATGTTTCAGTAGCTAGTTTTCTCACAGTGCAGCCTAGAAGTAAATGAAATAGAGCTCAGTGGGGCTAGAAAGAGTAAAAAGTTTTCATGATGGTCCCACTTTTGAAGTTCTTGAGGTCTTACCAAGCCAAAGCAGCAAGAGCAAATAAAGCTTGAGAGACATGGTAGTGAAGGAACGAAGTTATTTCAGGTGAGTTATGCTGCTTTTCAGTGGCTGTGAACAGACACTGGTACCCAGCAAATATCAACCAGAATAGTTTTGACACTTAATACGCTGCTCTTGAGAACTGTTTCCATTCCTGTTGTGTGACCTGAAAGGTGAGGGGTGCATCTATATGAAACCTGACACTGTATTATTCTCTTGTGGTTCTAAATAGTCATCACCCATGTTGTATCCCTGGAATTCTGCCAAAGTTGCTCCGTAAAATGAAACCTAGGGAATTTACTGAGGGGGGAGAACTAGCTGTAGATTCATTGTCTGTCAGTGCTGTTGAATATGCCTCTCTTTCTTGAGAGCGAGTAAATGTAATTATTAAGATACTGTGCCTCTTTGCAGTGAGCAGGATTACATTGTTAGTATTTTTCTATTTGAAATATGCAGTTTTATTACATTCTCTACACAGAAAATGCTGTTTTGATGCAAATGATGGAATAAAATATGAGTTGGTGCAATGCAGCTTAGGCTAGGGGTGCTCAAAATTATTTTATATACATAGGATTATGATCTTCTTGGTGAAAAAATCATGTCTTGTGGGATGGATCACTCTCTCAAACTCTGGAGAATTAATTCCAAGAGAATGATTAATGCCATCAAAGAGTCTTATGAGTACAACCCGAATAAAACCAACAGGTACGTAGTCGTCTTCTTCTTGGCTGTCTGCAAAACATGAATAATCTCATCAATGGCCCAGGCTAATACCTATCCAAATTGGGAGTTTTGGGGGATAATGAGTGACCTGGGGATTGTGCTGGATACTGAATCTCTCCAGAGTATGTGTCTTGCTGATGTTTGCTTCAGTAGAATTTTATTGAATTCAGATTCAAAGTCTTGAGACTTTTATTTTAAAAACCTTAATTATTTCTTATCTGCTTGAATAGAAAATGTCTGGAATTTAGTATCTTTTTCATTCTTAATTAAAGCTCGTATATGTAATTGTGTTTCAAGATGTCAATGTCTTTTCTTCTCACCTCAAAATTTCTAGGAGGGAATCAAATCTGTGTAATTAAATGTAGCAAAGAGTTTTATATTGAATAGTTATTGCTAATTATTGTATCTCTTATTTGAGTTTGAGGTGGGGACAAAACTGTTTACATAGTAATAACCTTAATTTTCATCTTTCTCTGATCTGACCTCAGACATGAGTAAATTGTCAAGTAAACAGCAGTTAGATACGCAATAGATAAATCCTTCTTTATGAAGTTCCTCAGCTTCTTAATCTTAACTTTCAGTTAAACCATTGAGAGAATTGAAGAGTCTAAAATACGCTGAACATGTTCAGCAATGAGACTAGCTGTGAAAATACTCTTGTTTTTTTTGGTAACGTTACCAAATATTAAATGACTTTTTTTAGTGTGGTTTTTTAAAAAAAGATTATTTATTTTATAGTGTGCGTTTCTATTTAACAATTTAGATGTTGCAGAAGCAGCATCAGGAAAACTGAGCTTTAATTCTTGAGGTATTTGGCAACAGGAGCTGTCTTTGGCATCTGAAGGAGTTGTTCTGCTCAGCACTGTCTCTGCACAGTCTTGTACATGGGAAACTAGTTTTTCATTAGGAATGAGGATGAAAACAGGAATTGTTCCCATTATTATTAAAAAAACCCATACAAAATCTACTTTGTTATAAACCTCTTAAAACAAAGGAGACAGGCTTGTACTTTTAACATTGACATATGTTAAAATTGGCAATTAAAAATTAGACTTGTGCTTCTGTGTTTCTTTGAACCTCACTTGGCGATTTTCTCCATAGGCCTTTTATTTCCCAGAAAATTCACTTTCCTGACTTTTCCACGAGAGACATACATAGAAACTACGTTGACTGTGTACGATGGTTGGGAGATCTAATCCTTTCCAAGGTAATGTTGCAGCTTTTTCAGCTACATTGCTCTTCCTTGTTCTGAGGATCTTGAACAATAGATGTTTTCCTAGCATTTGAGTCTTAGGTTAAATTACTATGCTGTGTCAAATGATTTTATGGAGTGTATTCTGAATTTTGTCAGCTGTCAGGGTGTGTGGATAAGCAGCTTGTACTTAAAAAGTAAAATTATTACTACAGCTGTAGCTCTGCTAAAAGTACAGGGATACTAGCTAAGCTGAATCTGCATAGAACATTCAGAAAGAGAACATATAGATACTGATGAGGGATCCTGCTGTTAAAGGGAGAAATGAGGGTTTCAAAATGGAGAAACTTTGATTAATGTGTTGTGTCCACTAGTACCATTGCCTTGCAGATACTGAACTAGGCGGTCCAACTGCCTCGTTGCCAGAAATTGGTGCATGCATGGCCCTGTTGGTTGAAGGGATTGGGTAAAGAATCCTCAAATCAAGGTTAATTTAAACTGCGCATGAAAGTGTGTTTGAGCACATCTGGTTGACCCTCTGAGGTGGGTGAGGGAGGGCTCCTGCTATCTGTTATCCCACTGTCTGTCCTGTTACCTGGCAAAGCTGTGAGGGCAGCAGGCTTGCAGCAATGGACAGTGAGGTTGGTGATGTGGCTGTGATCTAAGGACAGAGGTGAGATTTTCAGTTGTACGTATTTTTAATGTCACTGGGGAAGCTGTGAGGTTAAATGTTTGGTTATAATTATAGTTAGACTGAATGTGCAGTATAAATTATAAAGATAGGTGATTTTTTTTATTGTTTCACCCCAGTCTTGTGAAAATGCCATTGTGTGCTGGAAACCTGGCAAAATGGAAGATGATATAGATAAAATCAAGCCCAGTGAGTCAAATGTGACCATACTTGGGAGATTTGATTACAGCCAGTGTGATATATGGTACATGAGGTTTTCGATGGATTTCTGGCAAAAGGTATGTGTCAGCTTTGACTTTGCTCTATTTGAAGGTGCGTAGCTTTTCATCGATTTCGTGTTTATGGGCGTGGGAAAAGTCTTGGTTCCTGTGATGTTTGAGAAGCAGAATGGTTTGCTCCAAGGGGCTTTAGTTGAAACTGGAAGAGCTCCAGATTTTTCATTCTGGGTTCCGCCTGGTAGAAAAAGTTCCACCAAACAAATACTTATTTTCCACCGAAGGTATGTTTACTGCTATCTTCCTCCCCCATCTGCAGAGATGGATAATAAAGTGGAACAAAGGAGGCAAATTTTATAGCCTTTCTGACCCTCCAATAAATTCATTAAGTCATTCATGGTCAAACATTCACACACAATTTATGAACTATAGATCCTTTATAAAATTCTGACTTCATTCTTTGAGGCAGTATTTTAAAACTATATGTTCTGCTTTCTTTTAAAGATGCTTGCTCTGGGCAATCAGGTTGGCAAACTTTATGTTTGGGATTTAGAAATAGAGGATCCTCATAAAGCCAAGTGAGTACTTACGGGGGTTTTTTTATTTTATTTTTGTTAAGACGGGGAGTTGGGGTACTTTCCTTTTCCTTTACTGATAACTATGAAGTTCTTTAACAGTACTAGTCACTTGCCATTTTAACTACTAGGTAAATAAACATTCTGAGCCCCTGAAGGTTAACATTTATTATTTTTTACCGATTTATTATTTATATTACAATAGTGCCAAGAGGCCCCAATCAGATTGTGCTGGGTACCATATGTAGATACAGTAAAAGACAATTTGTTTCTCAAAGAGCTTACAAACTAATTAGGTGGAAAATGTACAAAGCAATTAAGATGTGCTAGGTGGGTGTAGCACATGACAAAGGAGAAATAGGTGAAAGGCCTAGAGTAATGAGAGTGTAAAGGTTAGCTATGAACACAATGTGGAGAAAACAGGAGAAACCAGTATGGCTTTCCAGCTCCTCACCTGTGTGGCCTGGCAATTTTACAGCATGTCTTTTGCATCTCCCCCACCCATACAAATGCAATAGAAAAAAAAAAAAACCACGGAAAAAAAACCCACCAAAAAACCACCAAAAACCACCCCAAAACCCAAACCCAAACAAAACATTATGTCTATAAAATGTATATACACTAGGTATATAAACATATGCTTTATGTTTGTATGTACACTACATAATAAAATACATACGTATTTTTAATATATATAATTATATAAATGTGTGTGTATAGATGTATGTGTGTGTATAGATGTATACACACACACATATAAACGTATGAAGTTCCTGAAAATGCTGCAGTCTTTAATCACCCAATTATGACACCTTATTCCTAACCACTGAGAAAAAGCATTGATTATGAAGTCCTAAATAATGTGATTCAATAAGCTTTCAGTCAGTGTTTCAAGGAAAATTGGGTGGATGAGCAATGGGGGTGGGGGGGAACAGGGAATTACTGCTTTCCCAAGTCCACATTTGGAATACAAAAGGGCATAACACTGTCGCCCTTCAATTCCTCCTAGGTCACATAAGTAAGAGGTTGGTGAAACAGCGCTCCGTAATGTAGTAGCAAGTGCAGATTTAACGTTGCAGCTGAATAATTTTCTTTTATTTATAGGTGTACGACTCTTACTCATCCTAAATGTGTTGCTGCCATTCGACAAACCAGTTTTAGCAGGGATAGTAGTATCCTTATAGCTGTGTGTGATGATGCCAGTATCTGGCGCTGGGACAGACTACGATAAATTACTTTTTCTTAATTCAAAGTAGAAAATATATTTTCAAATTATAATATAGTCTGTTAACTCGCTAGTACGGTAGCTGCATTTAGTGTAGACTTTCTCAAAGGTTCGGCAGGCTGGAGCTGAACTTAGTGATGTTTACATTCTGTGTATTGTTCTGCTTGAAATTGCTGCTTTTAATAAAAAGAAGTATTTTTGTAAAGTTTTCTGAATTGTCCATTTTAATTATTTCCCACAATGAGTTTTCACTTATGGCCTATGAAATTGCTTTGAATACAGCTATCACATAAATATGTGCTGACTTGCTAGAAATTGGTATGTGTATGCTTGGAGCTGTATTTGTGCCTTTTTGACTGAAAACCTAACAAAGCTATTGAATATTATCCAGGGACCACGCAAAGGAAATACCACACTTAGGAATATAGTGTAAATAAATGTTAAATCACTGCAAAAAATATTTTGAACTCATTCCTTAAGTTAGTTGCACATTGATTAAGTTTTAATAATCTCAAATTGGGATGTGCTTTTCACCATTTCTGTTACTGATTAGGGGGAAAAAACCCTTTTTTTTGGTGAATCACATTGCTCTACTGTTTGGCTTCTGGCTGTTTGATTTAAGAGAATTGCAGTAACTAAAGTTAGTTAATGGAAATATATTTTAATTGCCTCTATTGTCAGTATCCCCAAATAGCCTTATCAAAGTTTTACTTGCCCTAGGAATAATGGATTCTAAAATCAATGCTATTTCATATAGGTTTAAAATATGTACAATTAATAAAAATGCAAGGGGAAAAATGGGTAAGATGGCAGATGTCATTGACAGGGATAATGTGTGTTCCAAACACTTGTGTCTATCTTGTCAGGGTATAGTTGCAATGGTGTTTGTGTTCTGGAAGGGGTCCAAGACGTTGCACAACAGCGGTGTGTACCTGAAGGAGGAAGGAGGTCAATAACATTTACTGAAGCTGAACCATTTACATACTTGGGTTTTTTTTTTTCCTTCCATGCTCCTCTTATCCTTCACCGTAGGACTTGAAAAGAAAGTATTAGGATATTGTGTAAATACAAGTACGCTATCATTGGCAACAGAATAGTGCTTTTTTTGATCAGTAGATTAAGTTAAGTAGTCCTGGCTGCTACTGACTTCCCAAGTGCATGTCTGACTTTTATCTTTCAGGATATTGCTTCTTCCTGTTTGTTACAGTTTGGCAAGCTTGTAAATGCTCTGTTTAGGTAAACTACCTGTTCAGTTTGAAGTAATGTGACTAAGCCAGTTTTGATTTGTGTCCTTGGGAGCCTGCAGAAAATGAAGTCCAGAACTGGCAAGTAGTTTACAAGTCTCAATCTGTAACATATGATTATTTTTCCCATTTTTTTTTTTCTTTTTTAAATCCTTGTCCTTCCTACTGGGGAGGTGCGGTAGTACTGTTGTAGCACACCTCTGTCCAAAACTCGTGTTCAGCTGAGCTGGATTTGGGACCTTCTTTTTCTTGCAGAAATCAAGGGGCCAGCACTCTCATTCTGGGGAGGGGTGACTGGTCCTGGGGACATGGTCAGGGAGCCAAGTGTAGAACCACAGAGTTGGGCAGAACCAGGTACAAGCCCGAGTGCTGGAGGGGGGAGACTGAAACGCCTGCAGAGTTGAACACAAAGTAGCTGAAGAGGGAGATGAGAGAGTCTGGAGCTTGGAGGCAGTTTTTAACCTTTAGTTCGACTGTATCTACAGAACTGCTGGCACAGTATGAACCAGCATTTATGCAACAGCGATGGCCCGTATACCTCATAGTTCATTCTGTGGAAAGCACGTGGGGTTGGCAGAGTCTGAAATACAGTGGGTGTGAGGATGCGGTTGGGAGAGCACTCCGAAAAGGCACTGGGGAGTGCTGGGGCTTCCTACAGCCTTCAAGGAAAGAGCTTTGATCAGATGAGCTAGATGAGAGCACTTGGCCTGGAGGCTGGCACCCTTCAGCCTTTGCAAATGCTTTACGGTAGCGTGCCCTTAGAGTGGGTCTTCTCTGTTGTCCCGTGTCCAGGGTTGAGAGTGAAATGGGATACAAAAGCAGTAGGGATTTTTCAGCCGTGGTTGGTTTTTTGGTGTGTAAGTAAGCGATACTTTCTGACAAACGAGCTGTTCTGTTTGAGAGGAAGGAAAGGAAGGGTGGTGCTTGACTAGAGAGAGGGCTAACACAATTAGGGTAAGCTTTAACTTCAGTATTAACTTACGAATGTGCTGAAGACTGTTCTCTTAAAGTGCAGACAGATGTTCCAGAAGGTTTGCTCTGAGAAGCCTGGATGGAGCTGAAATCAGATTCAAGATGTTAATGAAGGGAAGAACTAGAGAATGTGAACTTGCAGAAGTAGGGCTGGAGCAAGCCACAGGGAAGAAAAAAATTCTCCTTTACAACAGTCAGTCCCATCTGCTTTTAGGATTAATAATATCTAGAATATAGACCATAAGGGGAAAAAACTCCTTGTCAACATTCAGACCCATAAAGCTCAAGCGAACATAAAAGTTCTGTATTTCATTGGGGTGTTTTCTTCCTCAAGTTGCCTGGTTCTAGACTAAAAAAAGGGGAAAAACTCCAATTATTTCTACTGTGCATCTTCAGGAAGATACAGAGCTAGCAGTGTTATAATCATTGCAAAAGAATTTAAAGAAAAGTTCCGTATCCTCCAGAACCTTTTAACTTTTTAATACATACTTTCCTGTAACATACCTTGAGAGCTCCAGTGCCTAAGTTCTTCAGCAAAGAGGTGTGGTTTGAGCCTAGTAGTGGGGAAAGATACAGAGCTAGCAGTGTTATAATCATTGCAAAAGAATTTAAAGAAAAGTTCCGTATCCTCCAGAACCTTTTAACTTTTTAATACATACTTTCCTGTAACATACCTTGAGAGCTCCAGTGCCCAAGTTCTTCAGCAAAAGAGGTGTGGTTTGAGCCTAATAGTGGGGAAATCTACCCAAAATGTCCTGAAAGACATTAACGTGTGTTCTTCCCTGTTGTCTGCAAGCCACCTGTAGCTCTGTTCTTTGACAAATTCTGAAATGGACTCCTCCTGTTTCCCATCTCGGTGAAAGGCAGATGAGGTAAAGTCAGGCCTGCCTGGCTCCAATCTCCTGACTGACAGTTGCAGTACAGCCAGGAAACGGTTTCAGGAGGCTGCAGGCGTTGCAGACGCCTCTTCTGCATGAACTCTGTGTGTGAAGGGTACAATAAAATTGGAACGTCGCTGTTTCCGTCAGCTTTTGCACACTGAGTATCTCTCTGAAGAGATTCATCTTTCGTCCCTTCGTTAAAAAAAGAAGCTGGAGAGGTACCTGGAGGGCCTTTTCTTGCTCCACCAACTTCCAGAGATTGTGAAAGATTTCCTAAGTTTTAGGCAGACTTTGCCCAGCGTAAGCAAGACAGTCTGTAGCACAGGTGGAAGTAGAAAATAGGTTCCTGCTGGTTAGTTAAGTCAGTGGTTTGGTTAGAAGGGTGTCTCTCTTCCTCAGAGACTAACGGTCCTCTTTGCTGGGGTTTTAGTCCATCTGCTGGTGACTGAATAAAAAAATGTTCCCACAATGTAAATTTAAATCAGGTTTGTGAAGCTTCTAATTTTAAGCCCCAGAATTTCATGCAAGTGTGGACTGAATTTGCCCTTCCTAGTGTATGTTAGGAGTGCATGTTTTCTTTGGTGTGTTTCATGCTTGTGTTTCACCGCTGATGACATTGGGGAGCTCTGGTTCCGTGGCTGAAAATCAAGGAATGTAGCTCCTCTACACGTGCTGCAGGGAAGTCTTCAGGGTCACCTGGGAATGTTCAGCTGTCAGCATGATCCCGGTGCCAGAAAAATATTGTGTTCATTTCATGATTGTAACTTTTTTTAAAAAACAAACCAACCTAGAAAAAAAACCCTCTGCATAATTAGAATTTTGACTACTTGTCATGAATTTTGCAGCCGTTTCAGCCTAAACCAGTAGCAATATATGCACTTGTTACTTCCTGGAGTTTAAAAGTGGTGATGAGGTGAGGGCAGACCCAGAAACAGATAGGGCCCTTGTGAAAAGAATTCCCACTCTAACACTTCATGTTGACTTGGAAAGAAAAATGATTGGGAAAATCTCCCAAAATTGAGTGAATTAAATCTATCCCTGTCGTGGTTACAAGTCTGGCATGGCAGGGCATGTTCAACCTCAAACCCTTCATTTGTTTTAAGGAATTTTCCATTCAAGGGACCTGAATTCCTGGTAGCAAGAAACTGGGAACAACACAAGGGAAAAAATACACTTAAACAGAGGAGGACTGTTACAAAATAATGTATTGTTATTATTACAGGCATCACATCTCCAGAAGAACCTGGGGGAAGGATTTTTTTTTTGTGTGTGTGTGAAAATCAATATTGATGTAAAAGGCAGGATAGATTGATGTATGCATTGTATTTTTCTGTTTCTCCTCAGGCTTATTCCTGAAATACTTCTATATAATCCTGTTCTCCCATTGTAAACCAGTGTGTTGAGGTAAAAAGTATGTTTGATATGTTGAAGAAGTGTTTGGCTGTTCAATCATGAAGACATAGTACAAAGTCTAATCCCTTCCCAGGGATCTCCCATCTGAAAGACAGGGAGAAAAGATGCTAAGACACTATTCATCCTGAAACAGGAAAAAGCAGTAAGAGGTTTAGTCCATTCCTCAACAAGGAAATGCTTCTCTGTCCTAGCAAGCAGACGAAGAAATCTTTATTATCCCCTTTTATCACAAAGAAATCATAAAGACTGTTTTGATCTCTCTCAGGACAAAACCATATGGAACGAAAGCTGCGTAAGGTAGAAAATAACAGCGACTGCTGAAGCCCGTGGGGCTCAGCAGATCAGTGGGCAGAGTGGGACAGGCTGGTGCAGAACAGCCAGAGCTGGCTCTTCTCCCAGCATCACAGCCCCTCAGCACCCTGTACCTGCCACAACCCTGGTGGAGTACGGGCTGTAGCCACAGCAGTATCCATTCACCTGTTCCGCTCCAGTCCTTTTGGCTCTGCTCCTTTCCTCTGGCTGCCCAAGTGTCCCTGAGCTTTCCTCACGCGGATGCCGAATCCTCCACCATCAATAACCTAGCAGCTGTCAGCTCACTGAACAGCCCAGGCCTGCAAATCAAAAATCTACAACTCCAAATTGGCCTGTAACGGCCATTTCAAAGCTATCTGACTTGCAGCAGGGAAAAAGCCCCCAAAGATTTCTCTTCATTACACTTTCAGACAGGAAAAGTTAAAGACAGGTACCCCGAGATCAAGCTCAATAGTGTCTTCATGCCAAAAAGGAGGAAATGCTGTTGTACCATTTACATGAGCTGGGGACAGGAATATTGGTTGTCCACAAAGTGAAAGAACTAAGAGTGTAAGTACCAGCAGGAAAACCATCAGCATATTCTCAGCTGCCTGATCATCCTTCAGAATGAGGTGAACGAGGAAAAACCACATTTATTTTGTTTACAACTGAACACCCTGAAACATCACACAAGTATGAACCATGCTGCTATTTTTCATCTTGTACTTTCTTCCACTCTAAATGCAGCTTAAAAAGAATATTTCTACACATGCACACAGAACACTGATTTTTTGTTGCAGGCAGGTACTTCAATTAAAAAAAAAATCATGCGTAGGCAAGTAGTTTTCATGGATTTTAATTTTAAATAATTTTCAAGAGTAATACAAAAGTTACAAGTTTGTCTGTTCAGACTAATCGTTTGTGTTTCCCCCCCCCAATTCTGCAGTGGAGTCCCTTGCTGCATCTTTCAGGTAACGTCGTTTAGAAAGCACTTCAAATGACACAATTTAAGCTTATGTTTTCCAGAAGAGAGGGTTCTGTGTGAGACGTCTCTGGAAGTTCTCATACCTAGAAAAAAATTTAAAAAAAAAAAGCTGCTGCAAATAAAATGGCTTAAAAATGATACAAATAATTTAGTCTATGCAGAGAACATGATAAGTTACAGCTACTCCACACCAGGAAACGAGTAAATCCAAAATTCTCCTTTCTGATTCCATATCCAGAATATTCACAGCAAGACTTGTGTATTTCAACAACAATATGTATTTCATTAAAGCGGTGTCCCAGGGAATGCTCATTCAAGCTTAGTAAATTTGTAAGTGAATTAAAAGTGGCTATTTTGTGCATAACATTTTTGGGGCTAGGAAATCAAAGCGAGCGTGAGGCTGCCCATCATCCTAGTAACCTGGCCAGGTACCTCACAGAAGAAACCCCAGCAAAACCAAACCAAGAAAACCTCGCGCCACTCAGGGAGACTGGGAAAAATACTGGGAAAAACAAGGTAACACCAGTGCTGCCGAATCCAGTCCAGCTGTCCCTGTACCACCCCGTCAGCGCTGCTCCGACTCGGAGGCAGAACGCCAGCTGAGCACGTCTCGGTGCACGGGACAGTGAACGGGAGCTGACAAGCTTGACAGGCTGGAGCAGGGCTGCAGGGTGACCACAGCCTCCGAGTCGGGATTGCTTCCGAGTTGGGATTTCTTCATGTAACCTGCTCACAGGTAAGGAAGAGGGGAGCGATGCATTGATTTGCCTTGTAGTTCTAATGGAAACCTTGAGACAAAGTCGGCCCCATCACTTTTCCACCATCACCAAATAATTCTAACTTCCACATTTTTTATATAGGGTAATGTTTTAGTAAAATCTAACAAGGAAAATAATTCTCTAACACATAATGGAAACATGTATGCACACATGCTGTCTTAATTTCACTTTCCATACTCTCAGAAACAAGCAAGCCACAAACAAACTGAATATCAGAATTCATTATTGACCTACAGTGAAAAAATAGGGAAAGTATACAATTTCTGTGATTTAAAAAAACCAAACAAACAACAGTCTACAGGCTTTGAGCTACAAAAGCCTGAAAACACTTTCAGTCCCCACAAACCCAAGCTGAAAGGTGTCAAAAGGTACTGCCAATGAAACAAAACAAACAAAGAATGTTGTCCTTCATCTCTTAGTTCCTAATGCAACTCAAATGAGAAAAGACTCAAACCACTGAATTTCCATTGCAGCCAGCCCCTTGCAGAGACCTAAGATACTCCACATATTACAAGTTACAATTAAGCACATCATAATGACTCACAAACATATGAACAGACCCAAAACAATGTTGGTTTTTTTGTGGCTGTAATCACATTAACAGATTCCTACACACAAATGTGTTCAGTTTATTAGAGTTACACCTCACATCGCTACCTGGTTTTGAACAACAGCCAAAAGTAAATTCAGCATTAGCCAGGCAACGACCAGCCACTACCCTGCCCCTTCCCTTGGGCTCCTCTCATCAGAGACCTTACCCACATACGTTCATGGAGTGTGCAGAGAAGACATCTGTATCATGGCACACTCCTAAAGAAAATATATTGCTTATCTTAACTGCTTGCGTATTGATGAGATCTGTACTAACGATAAAACAGTATTCAAAATACTGTTTTAAAAAAGGGTTTAGGTTAATACTGTAGATGCTGAAGAGGGCTAAACTGATAAACTGTAAGAAAGAATTTTTCAGATATCCTAAAGGACTACCTACAGTTCACAGCTTATGTCCAGACCACACGGGCTACCCCCACAGACAGTTATTTCTTAAACCAGCTCCTGGAAAACAACTGTCAGAGAGATTTTTGTTATTTGTGCTCAAGGGTCTTGGTGACAGAACGAGGCCAACGAGGAACATGATTTCTTCATCTCTCCTATGTTCTTAAGCAATGTAACTATGCCAGAACTATGGCTAGGAAGAGACCAAGCCTAACAATAAGCACAAATTGACAGGAATCGGTGTGTTCTGTCTTCCCATGTCTCCAGAGCATTTGTATAATCAGCAACATAGTGGAAATCCACATATGTCAAGGGTGACATTTCTAGAATCAAAAAAAGTTTCATAGGTTGCATAGCACTTTCCTAATAAAAAACTAGATATGAAGATGCTGACAAATAAATACAAAACCAGTGAATAGAACCTCTCTATACTTGAGATAGATACACAACAACAAACGCTTTTAAATGGTTTTGCATCATTTCACTGAATAGCATTGGCAGTAGTTCAATACTTAGAAATCAGCTGGTTTAACGCCTCGAGAAAAGGAACACTTGTTAGTAGAGATCATTGCCATTACCATTTCAGAACTACATTTGCAGGAATGAAAGCTTCAGAAGGATTTGGGGTCATCTGTGCCTGAGTGACAGCAAATGAGGAAGCAAAGTTATAGAAGTTATCCAACATCTTCTGAGTGAACTGAAATTAAAAAAAAAAAAAAAGACATTAAGTAAGTTCTTTTTTCAATTTGAATTCTTGTGCAACAGTTTAACAGACACACAACTCCTATATGAAGTAAAATCAACATTGTCATCTAAAACACAATGGGAAAGTAGATATATTAGGTTGAGGGATGTCTGTTTCAAATTGATCAAAACATCCTAGCTCTCAGAGCCATCCACCATCCAGAAATCATTTTCAGAATCTTCACTCGTTCTCTCCCGGCCTAATTTCATCCAACTGGATAAACAGCTTTGAGAAGAACATTTTCTTTTTGTGACAAAAAAGCGATGGAGTGACATGAGCTGTCCCCATCCTCCAAATTAAACTATCAGAAGAACTGTAGGCCAGGTCAAAGCTGCCATTCCAGCTCATAGCAAAACACTAATTGTTAAACCAGCTGAAAAACCTGCAATCTGCCTCATTACAACTTGTCAGACTCCAGTGACAGGGAAATTTCCTTTAGCTTTCACCACAGAAGAGCTGCTGGCATCCTCTGGCACAAGATCTTGCTGGGGAAAAAATGAAAAAGACGCATAGGAAACTCCTAAACTGTAGGAATAAGGAAATAAAATAGTGAAGGAGAAGCCAAGAAGTAGCAAGCCCTGTGTGCAGAGAATGAGGCTGTAGGATATTCCCAGCCAGTCTACAAATAAATAAGCCTATGGCACCTCCTTCTTTCCCCTATTCTTTTTATTTTTTAAAAAAGTATGCATTGTTTCAATGGGAGAACAAACCATTTTCATAGACAGTGAAATGACAGAGGAAAACAGAGCCTGGGGCAATATACATGCACACTCTTGTGCCTCTCTCCACCTGCTCTGACAAAAGGAGTGAAGAACTCACGTCCCAAAAGCCAGGAGCCTACCCTCAGTCTCACCTCACTCACACAGAGAACTCTCTGGGTTTGTCCCACTTTTTTTCCATACAACTTTTTAATAATATAACTACATATAAAAAAATTATATGTACAACCATAAAGCTGTGTAAAACTTATTAAAATGTAGTGGGAGAGCAGCCTCTTAGAGTAGCAAAATATTATTTTGCCTTAAAAAAAAAAAAATCCTTTTACTGCTATAATGTAGCAATTCCAAAGACATGATGTCAAATTTTAAATAAAAGCCATTAGTCATTCATAAACATGCTCCTGGTCATATCCCCTTCCTCTGCTATCTACTCCCTCAAAGGTTTCCTTCAGCTATGACTTTGTACATTTTCTCTGTAGGAGTAACTGTTACTTCAACCTTTGGCTCAGCTGCAGTCCTTGAAAGCAACATACAGTTTCAGTTAAGATGCTACTCTTTATTAATAGAGAATCCACCTAACTGGAAATAACATTTGTAAAAAAGTTATGCACTTATGAGGGTTTTGCTTTGGTTCCCCCCCCGCCCCCTCTAAATACTCCTGCCAGAAGAAACCACCAGCCACCCTGCAAATGACCTCAAGTGGCACATTATTACCTCACGACTTAACTACTGCTATAATAAAAGTTGGTGGAATCAGAAATATTATTTAGATATCATTTGCCCCTAACAACTCCAGAAAAGCTCAATTAACCATATTATATAAAAATAGCTGTCAGTCAACTCTAGTTGTGGTAACTTTCTTGAAGAGACATTACCTACTTGGAGCTACTATGTGTATAAACCGCCAAAGGACATCGGCTACAGTATCAGGATTGCTGTTCAGTTACTAATTTACCTCAGCAAGTGCCTGCAAGGAAAGCAAGCAAGGAGGGGAAAAAAAAACCCACAAACCCTCAAGAAAAGCCTCACCAGCTGCTGAAGTGTTAAAAGATAATGCCAGAGCCATCAGCATCAGGGAAATCAATACCTGCCATGCAGATCTAGCTTGCCTTGAACTGCTATTAGATGGCCAACTAACTGCCAGTGCTGACTGAGGACTTCCAGAGGTTCAAACTAACAGACAGGCTGGGTAAAAAATGGCAAGGCTTGCTGCCCAAGGCCTGGTCCACAGGGAAAGAACTGGAAAAAAAAAAGAAATACATCTTTCTGTGAGAGAGGGCATGATTCTGCAGTTCTGCAGAACTGCATCTGAAGGATTTCTCAAGGGTCAGTGGTACACTTGGATATCTATCTGCATCCACACCCGTGTCTGCCTTGACTTTAGAGTAATTTTTTGACCATTCCTGCAAATCTATGCACTGGAGTTCTGGCACCTACAAATCACCAAAGATTCACTGTCTCTTACATGCATTTAGTAGTAGCTGCTCCTATGAGGAAGGATCATAAATATTTTTACAGTAGAGTCACATCAATACAAGTGAGTCTATTGGCTTGATTCCACTGAGCATGCAAAATCCAATCTTTTACAGGAGACATAGTCTTCCAGTGTAAGAAAAAGTCATTTCAAAATATCAAAGCATCCACCCAAATGATGTGACAACAATTAGGTTGGTTACAATCCTGCAGCTTCCCCCTCGCCCCCCCCATTAGTTCTTCAGAGGCTCAATTCTTCAGACTTTCGTAGCACAGAGAATTTCTGAAAACAAAATGGCCAAGCTACCTCTGTGAATGAATCCACTGATGACACAGCAGCACTTGCCACAGGAGTCTGCTGGGCCAGGTTCTCCAGCAGTTCCACTGAGATTCCAATCTGGGCCACCGTTGGTGTCTGAGGGAGGTTCATAGCACCAAAGGGATGTTGACTTCCCTTCCCTGAAAGGGCCACGAACAGCACACGTTAGATTTGGCACATATGTAAAAGACTCTGTAACTTAAATCACCATGTTTCTTCTGTCAGAGGTATTCCTCAACTCCCACCAGAGAGATCTCCCTGTCTCAAACACAGAAAAATCATGCAGTCCAAGCACAGGCACAATGAAACAGTATGACAGGTACATTTAAAAAACACAGCAGATTGTAAGGAAATTTCTAAAAAAAAAAAAAAAAAAAAAGAAAAATGTAATTTTAAAGCTCCCTATGAAGTACATGGATTAAACAGAAAATACGATCTCTGAGAAAAGACAGCAGAACCTTTCTCTATAGGAATCAAGCCTTTAACTCACATTGTTACAATTGCAGAGAAAGAGGAAATATTCAGTACTGCTGCACAGTTATTTGATTCACTCATTCAAAACCAGGTTCTTCTGAACCTGTTTGTGCTCTGAAAAATAGAGAATGGTACTTTAAGATCCCTCTGATCCGAAGCTGTCCCTGTAGAGGGCTGGGCAGCCCCAGATGTCATCTGAACTGCTCAAAACCACGAACAGCAGCAAAGGTCAAAGAAACAGCCATGGAACAGAAAGGCCTCTGACTTTGCAAGAGCCACAAAGAAAACAAGGAATCGGGCAGAAAACCACCCCCAAATTGCATACCATTCATACAGGTATTATCCCAGCCCTCTGCCATCACTTCTGACCTTTCTCAACTGAGTATTAACCAGTACTTTCAGTCCCAGCTTCAGCCAGGGTCTCTGCAAACAATAACAGACACCTAGAGTCACTGAAATCATGCACTCCTCTTTGTCAGCATCTGTAAAGGAAAATAAACACATACTAATACTCCACCTAAGTTTGAGCAAACACATTAGACAAGTACTCTCTTAACACAGAAGTGATGTTTCAATAGCACTTTCTGGCCTCTTACTAGCAGGAGAAAGCAAAGCTAATCAAGAGCTGTCCTACAAATGAGTCAACACTAACCTGAGTTGCAGGAAAGGCTAACTAGAAATCTAAAGCACCATCTGACTTAGTTCCATGGTCAAAAACTGAGCCAGCAAAACCAGCACAAATTTGAGAAGCTGAACTGAGGCTCAAGACTAAAGATCTCAAACTTTACCATTTTTCTGCAGAGACACAAGGCACTACCGCAAAGAAGCCAACATCCAACCCACATGGAAAGCACATTCACAAACCCAGCACCCTTTTCAGCTGAAGCCGAGTGTCACTCTTCACTCCAGATCCTACAACTGCAAAATAGCACTACATCTACAAGTAAAGCACTCTCTACAAAAATGTTACTTTAACACAAGGCCAATAAGAAGAGAGTTCATCTCCTGAAGTGCTATCTAGAAGCTCTTCTGAGAAAAGCCACTGCTGTATGATCTCAACCTTTACTGTAGATAGTTGCTTGCTTAATAAAGGTAAAATTTATTAAAGTATTAAGAAAGAAACAGAAAAGCTATTAGAAACCAAATATCACTCAATAAAATCCCAATAGCAATAGGACTGGTAGAAGTTTCACATCTTGTAACATCTTCACCTGAGAAGCTGACATTTACAATAAAATATATCATCATCAAGCAACAGGCTCCATCAGAAAATATCGCTACTTTAGAAAGACACTCACAAATAATAAAATACATCCATCCTGTCACTTTGCATGCACTCCCACGGAACCACTCCCTTGGAAAGATGTCTGGCTAAAAGGGTGACAGAAAAGCATCCCCCACCACCCTTACACCAACTGGAATACCCTTCACATTTCCAATGCTTGGCTCTTGCAAGGAGCATTCCAAACTTTACAAATAGAGAGAACACAGTATGTTAATCAGTACTGAAATACAAGCTCAGGTTTTCACATTCAGACCCTACACTCTCCAACGTACTATGTCATAGCAGAGCAACTGCAATCAGAAACGTATTTTTTCTACCCCTTTCTTTCGCTTCATTGAAGTCTTGATTCAAGGTAGCGAGCACTCATTACCTTTCAGCCCAACCATATCAAAAACCCTACCCATGTGTAAGCCTCAGATGCAGGCATTACATTAGAGGGTATATCTGTGAGTGGAAAGCAGCATCAGACACATCATTGCATGCTGCACAGCAGAAAAAGTTCGTAATGGAAAAGGCTATCCTGTAACTTTTATCCCGCTTGTCAACATACTCCCAGTAAGGGTGCAAAATCCCAGCCCAAGGTTTGTTTTCTATTTCTACCAGACTTTCAGGCACAACTGAAAAATAAAAACCCTTAAAATCCCAAGGCAAGGACTATTTCTAAGCCCCTTCTTCATGCACAATCAAATGAAATTCATCTACTCTCAATCAGCAAAACATCACACAGTGAGAGAAGAATATAAAATTGCATGTGTTAAAGTGTTACCAGTCATTGTTCTTCTCCAGATCTGAAAGTACAGACAAACCAGTAACAGTGACGACTGCCAGCAACGGCACTCTTCTAAAGCTTGGTGCTCTAGGCCCGAACTGCTCCTCTGCAGCGTATCTTCCTCCTTTGAAAAGGAAGGCCAGCAAAACATTCTATCTACAGCATTTTCCAAAGCAACCTGAATACAACATCTGTGGCAAAACCCAGCAGAACCTATGTCTTGCCTTCCAAGAGCAGCCATGCTCTACAAGGGCATCAGGAGCCCAAGCAAAAAACTTCAACTTTTCAGTTGCACCATCAGAACTGACCACAATCCCTTGTGTCGCGTGATAAAGCTCACAGCGATTCCATCAGCGATGACAGTGACCTTAATGAATTAAAACAGTTAGCACTACTAGCGCAGCTCCAACAGGTACCAAGGGATCTTACTAGAACATTTATTACAGCTGCAGTTTATTACACAAGTGCAGAAATTGCACAATTTCAAGAGATCGACTCAGCCTCTTTCATAAAGGTGTATTGCTACTTTATTCCTCTTGGCACTAAAGAAGCCACTCAGCTTTGTTAAAGCCAGAAATATTCTATTCTACCTTGACTACAGGCTGTTAAACATTTCACCTGTAATGAAAAATCCAGAAGTGGGAAGACTAACAGCCTGAAAGAATACACATTGACTGTCATCCCGCTGGGGGGTGAGGAAATGACCAGAAAAACCCAAAACCTCGCAAACACACATTATTCAGCTTTTAGCACGAAATTTAACTTCCAATTTTGTTGGGGGGGGGGCGAGGACAGTTGATTAAATAATCTAATTTCCAGCAAACACGAAGATTGTATATGAAGAGGAAAAACTAATTCAGATTTAATGCTTATTGCAAAGCCAGTCACCATCTTACATGATAGCTAATCCTCAAAAAGAAATATGTAATAATGCTGGACACTTCGGGCCTTTGACTCCTAGACTTATAATCAGTATTAACAGATGCAAGACTTCACTTGCTAAATCAAAGGGTCAAAACAACAACAAAAAAAGCAAACACAAAAACACACAAACACCACAAGCACTTATAGTTCTAGCCTCACAGCATAGCTTTTAAGAATGGTTAAAAGTTAGCAAGAAGAACAACAGAAAAGCCTGCTTTTAGCTATATTGTTTGTACCAAGACTACTAAGAAATACAATTCAACAAACTCTTCCTCATTAGAGAGGAGCTCTAAAGGAGTCTTTTAGAGGGTCCTACAGGTCTTGAACATGCCTCACAGGAATGTCAATCTGGAAATCTCTTATTCAAAGAGGGTTATCTGAGCTTAAATAACACCTGTAGTGAAGGAAAAAGCGTCCAGGTTCATAATTTAGTCTCGTCTCTACAAATCACTTTCACATTGAAGACTCTATTCCACAAAAGCAATTTCCCATTTAGTTCATCTATTGAGACAACCTCCTGGTATCCCCCTTGGAAACACTGCAACATTGACCTGTGTTGGCTTTCCTAAGTGAGCACGGGACAGGAAGCAGAGAAGCAAACAAAAAAACCTGGGGCAATGCCATTTTAATTGACCCTCATAGTCCAGAAATCTAATACCACATCCCCAGATATTGTATTTAACAGCCCAGCCAGTCCTTACAACAATGTGCAACGTGGGCAAGTTACACACATCACAAAACCTGTGCAGTTCCAGCGCATTTCAGACACTAAACATAAACTTAATGTAAGAGTTACAAATGATACATTTAACCTTTCCGAGAGTCTGTGTAATAAAACACTATGTCACCTCAGCTGGCCACTCACGTCCACATAAGAAACAAGCTGTCCCTCTTCATCACACAGCAGGAAACTCTGCTACAACCACTGCTTCACAGGGAGCTGACAAACAGGGACACACACTGGTTCTTCTCAACAAGGGATTAAACCCAAAATGCGGATTTAAGTCAGTAATATCTCTCAACGATTCCAGCTCTCTGTAATCCCTCTCTGGTCTCCCCTTTCTACAGCCTCAGTCTTCTCCATCATACAATTGCTTATGGTCACGCAAACTAAGGCTGTGTAGGTTATACTGACTCTACAGTCAGAGATCAGCTGTAGGCAACCACGGGAACGACAGGTCTCTGTTGTTCAGATCAAGCACAGCACTGCCTCATGGCATTACAAATGCAGTCAACCAAGTCACAGAGTTCTTCCCTGAGAGCAGCTCTTGCTTGGAAATTATGGCTAATCATGCAAAAAGCATCTGAAAATGTTTTCATACAAAGCTGTCTAAAAGCATGTATAATAGGGTAAGTCTTTCAAGCGTGAGAAACATACGGCAAAGGCTGGTGAAAGAACCAGCAATACGCTTTACCGTTTCACTAACACCACAACTTTGGAATATATAAAACCATGTCCCCCCCAGCCTTCCTGTGACTGTTCCCTCTTCTGAGAGGATTTTTGAGGAACATACATGATCAGAATTCATTTTGCTCTGCACCTTAAGAGACCTTATCTCTTGTCACACTGCCATACGGGACCGATACAAAAGCAAGCATGCCACATTACGAATTAATATGTTTTATCATAGCAACCTCAACACTTACCTAAACAGAGGTTCAAGCTAAGGCTGTACACTACACTGAAGTCTATAAAAGATGTGTATTACTTTATGACCATAACACTTTAAGCTGTTTGACTGACATGACTATCCCTTTAATGAGACAAAGGTGTGTCATTGGGGCCCTTCGTTTTTATAATATACATGGCAAAACCCCCATATATTTAGGAAAACTCACCTACACCTACTTCAGGTAGCACTAGCATTCTCTGCCCCCCATACGAATCAGATTTCTCTGACTCGGGTCTATATCAAAAACACTAAAACATTTGGAAAGCTGCTTTCCAATGACGACACCCTCTACTGGACAGTCACATAGAGCAACTGCACCCGAACGCTGCCGTCTGAAATCACTGCGTCAGACTTTACTCATTAAAAACCTGTCTCTCTGCTATGAAGAATACAACCACTTAACAGTGGTAGGTGAAAGAGAATACTGCAGGCATGTCTAGACAGATGCCTAAGAACCACGCGATGGAAGTTTCAGGGTCATTCTTCCTCAGGTTCTCTACAAAGAAACACTGGTGTACATGCCAAGCCTGCTCAAAGGAATTTCCAGATCAACACCACATACAAAAGAAGATAAGTGAGAAATTTTGCTAGGAACATTAACATACAGACAGACTGCCATGAAGCTGACAGACTGCTTCCAGTACCACATCTGCTCAGGACTGTCTGAAAATACACAGCGGTCTGCCTTTTCAAGTAGCCTTTTGTTCAAAATCACCTTCAAACATTTATCCCCTTATGCATGCAGGAACACATTTGTTACACCGACTGCTACATTTCACCATTCTTACCAGATTTCAGACCAGAAATTTTGAAGATGGCACTTGGCTTCTCATTAGTGACAAACCCCAGCAGCTGCCACACAGCCATCCCACTCTGGTCTGGATAACAAAAATAGACAGATCCTCCCATTCCTTCTGGGAATGGTATAGTTCCCAGCATGAAGACCACCACATGGTTGATGTTTTCATAGTCTGGTAAATCAAATACAAATTTGTCTTCAGCCACTTGTTGGGGAGCTGCTTGTACCTAAAGACAACAAAACTTTTATTAGTATTACTATGTTTTGCATCTTTGACTGTAACTGTGAATTTCCTTTTATAGAAATACACCTAATATGGAACATAACAAAAAGTGAGGCATGTACTAACCTAAATAGCAAATAGCCAGATAAAAGTCAAACACAGCAGAACAACTGCAAAAGATATTTCCAAAAAGGCACAACAGTCTTGTTCTACCTGCACTGAACACATATCCCACCCAGGACTACAGGATCAGAATACCTTCACTCCCCACGTGCGTAGGGGGAAAATAGGGTGCAGAAGAGGTTGCCAAGTCTATAAGCAGTGGTTGTTGACCACCTGGCTGGCACAACCCCAGGATCATGGAAACCTGTTCACATAGGAAATACAATAAACCTTGAGACAGGCAGTAGAAGGATGGCTAAATGCCATAATAAAAGATAATCTCCTCTTTACCCGAGATGCCACATCCTTGCAGCCAACGCACAATCTGGCCTTAAACAGCTTCTTTCAAGCTCGCAGCTTGTCTCCGAGGAGCCCAA
>NW_009604461.1:0-2203 GCF_000690535.1 Cariama cristata | reverse complement strand
TAAGGGGGGGGATGGCAACTGCCTCCCGGCAACGAGGCTTTACAATGCAGTTGCCTCTGGCGATGAGGGGCAGCAGCCAGCCGAGGCACCGGGCAAGCGTGACGAGGGCGGCGAAGTCCCCTCTGCCTGGGGCGAGCCCCGGGTGGAGCTCGGCGAGGGGAAGGGCAAGCCCCACGGGGTGGCACCGCGGCAGCTCCGCCCCAGCCCCGAGTGGGTTGAGGACCCCGCCCGCACACCCGGCCGCGCTCTTTTTTCTGCCCGCCACCAGGCAGCCGAACATGGTGGCGGCCGCCGGACCGTTTCAGACACTTCACTGCTCCGGAGCCTCCATCAGCGCCGTCTCCCGGAAATCAACACGCCCTCATTCACCCCGGGGCCGCCCAATCGCTTCCGGAGCGCCGCCACCGGGGACGGCGAGGCTCAAACGGACTACAACTCCCGTGGTGCAACGCGCGCCCATGCGGCAAGCGGTGCCGCACGGGGGGGAGCGAGGCCTGACGGGAGATGTAGTTCGCGTCACTGCATCAAATGAACGTTACGGGTGAGAAAGGGAGACATCTCTTCACACAGGCCTGGGTCTCACTAACGCTGCCGTCCTTTGCTCTGTTTTCTGGATTAAAACGTGACTAATTTTCTCCGAGTACTGAAGAGCGGAGGAAATTTTGTATCTTCTCTACCTAGAAATTAAAGTCAGTCTTGCTATGGCAGTAGAAGTCTATGCAAAGTGTTTAAATCCAGATAAAACCAACCAAAGCAATTAGGAACACATAAAATCTGCATTCAAAATAAAAAAGATTAAAAACAGAAAAGTTAATCAGAAAACCTACCTGCTTAAACATACTGACATACACCAAGTATATTGACAGACAACTGCTGTAACAGTATCTAACGCTGCATTACCAAGAAACTCACTTTATCCTCACAGGTACAGTTCGGGTTCTGGAAGTCTACGCTGAAGAAGTGCGCTCATTGTGTGTATTTACTGTGCAAACCGATCTTCGGTGCCATTTCAGAGTACTGGCCACTAGACTGCACTTGGTGCTCAGAGCACAGCCCTCCTTGACTTCATTAGTCCCTTCCACCAGTGACATTTCCAAGGCTACATCAAACCTTCCACAGATGCCGCCAAGATAGTCTGATGGCCTGGTTGGCATCCCATATGAATGCAGAGGCAGAAAGAACTCCAGTTTTCCAAGGGGAAACCTAAAGACAGTCTTTGCCATGCCATCATCCTTTTCTTCCTCCCCATGCCTTTCAGTCTTCCAACTTTTACAAAAACAGGGAAAGGTCATGACAGCAATAGGAGACTTCAAACTTCAATGCCATGTGGCAGAAGGCGGCGACTGGAAACCTACATTTGTGTTTCACAGATATTTGTGCAGCGAAGAGGTTTATCACTGCCGCCATATCAACCAGAGAAATGATCTCATTATATATTCCTGGCAAAATCAGTTACCACATTCAAATTAAAAACTAACACATTAATGGCATTACCAGCTTTGGGAGTGATGCAAAATGGCCAGATTTTGCCCTCTAAGAGACCTCCCACACTCAACGAAGGCAGGCAACTTCTTGTTTTAAACCCACAAGATCTGGCCTTGGTGAAGAGACCACTGACAGAGACGAGGTGCCCGACTTGCCCGTGGAAATCCGGTGCCTGAAGGCAGTGGGGGCTTAACCTCTCCCCAGATCCAACCTGCACCCGCTGCAGGAGACTCTCTCAAAATTACAGCGGCCTGCTGCAGGGACAGGAGACGCAGCAGCTTGTGCCTGCCCGAGGCCAGCAGGTATAATGCTGAATACCGAGATGGGCACCTTAGCGTATGCCAGCCAGCCGTACGCAAGTGCATCTGTGTGACTGAAAAGCCATATTTACATAAAACTGAAAAAAACCAGCCATGGCAACAAATGCTTCTTGTATTGTTACTGCCTCCTGTTTTTCTCAGGATCGTGTTTGACACATTCCTTCAGGGAAATTAAATACTTTTTCCTCAGCACATTTAGGTGCTTTAAAAACAGTTCTAATGTTAAAGTGCGACGTGCTCCCTGGGAGGGCAGAGCAGTGACAGAGAGAGGGCGAAGTGTTCCGGCCTGAGGAGAGCAACGGTCCTTTGGACCAGCCCTGCCCCTTCCGCGCCCGCGCCGGGCAGAGGCAAACCCGGGCCCCGCGGAGCCAACGGCCGGCGGGGCCGCGAACTACATC
>NW_009604460.1:21683-35336 GCF_000690535.1 Cariama cristata | reverse complement strand
CCTCCCGGGCTGCCCTGGCCCACGCAAAGGTCCCCTCGCAGCCCGGGCCGAGCACCCCCCGCTGCCATCGGCCCCTTTCCGGAATTCCAAACTGGAGAGGTGTTCCGGGTGGGAAGCGCTGCCCCCCAGACGCAGGTGGAAGATACCGAAAAAGAGTTAAGACTCTGGAAAAGTAGTTTTGGTTGCATCGATAGCGCTGGCCGCAATGCTCCCAGGACAGAGGCTAAGGGAGGGGTGACACTGCAGAATGGTTAAAATAGTGGTGACTTGTTTGCTGACCTGTTCTTTCTTTCGTAGACAACATGCCAGTGTCAAGAATGCGCATGAGGCCCTGGTTGGAAATGCAGATTAATTCCAATCAAATACCAGGACTGATATGGATTAACAAGGTGAGGGTGGTTTATTACTATTATTATCATCACTTCTGTATCATTAACCATCCTTGGTTTTAGATGACACTAAATACAAGTCAAACTCATAAAGAAGAACATGAAGGAAACTTGCGAGCATTATGTGTAGAAAGCAATTATTTTTGTTTTCAGAAAAGGTAGCTCTGGTTGGTACAGAATGTAGTGGTTCCATTTTTTTTTCCTGGGAAAATTCCCAGGAGGGAGATGGTAAATTACAATAAAAGCAGCCTGAACATGAGGGAGAACCAAGAAAACTCCAAGATCTCTTCTAACTCCCGCTGCCCACTTGAGCCAAGTCGCCTCCTATCCCAGTGCAGTAGCTACTGTTACACTCCCAGTAGCTCCCAGTTCCAAGACTTGGCCTGAAAGAAATGCTGTATTTTTTCCTCCGGAAGGCACATCCCCGTACCTGCAGCACAGGGTGAGATCACCGGGCTTCCTGAACCGGCTCTCTTTCTCTGAAGTTTCCATATCCATCCCAAGGTGGTATTTAAGCTAGGATGTGTTTTCCTTAGGATTCCTGCGGGAATCTTACGAGCAACTTTAAAAAGGGATTCTTTACCAAAGTCCACCTAGAAAACATGCTGTAGTTTATGACATCCTATTAGATAGGATGCAATGTATTTAAATAATTCTGGGCTAAAATTGATAATACTGCTTACTTCTACTGCACGGTACTACGTGTTTGTTTGGTTTTTTTACCCAGTTTCAGAAATCATAAAAAGCCTTAAATGCCTGGAACAATGGATGTTTAATTAAGATATAGAGCAGAGGGTTTATAAAATTTCTGAGCTGCTACTGAGAATTCTTTCATTAAATCCATTGTTCCAAACTGGCAGGCGAGGCTTCTTTTTTCATTCAAGTCTCTATTGGTTTAACTTCAGGATAAGATGATGTTTCAAATCCCGTGGAAACACGCAGCTAAGCACGGCTGGGACATGGAGAAAGACGCCTGCCTTTTCCGGAGCTGGGCCATTCATACAGGTGCGTGCTGGCTTTACGTTTCCATCAGGCATATGAATATCGCAAACAAGGCATTTTTTTTGTCTTGGCTTACACCTCAGGTAGTTATATTAACTACTAGTGTATATGTCAGAGAAAATAGAAATATTTTTTTTTTTAGCACTGAAAAGTCTAAACGCTCAATCCATCTCTTACTTATAGGAAGATATAAAGTAGGTGAGAAAGACCCTGATCCGAAAACCTGGAAGGCAAACTTCCGCTGTGCTATGAATTCACTGCCTGACATCGAAGAAGTGAAGGATAAAAGCATCAACAAAGGCTCCAGCGCTGTCCGGGTTTACCGGATGCTGCCGCCCTTGACCAAGGATCAGAAGAAGGGTAAGCCCTCGGCGCTCCAGCTGGGATTACGCCGCTTCCACTACTGCGCTTAAACACCGCTTACGTCTCCTGCTCCGCGTAGGCAGGGCTGTAACGGAGCTGTTGGTAGCACTGGTGCTCCTGGGCTTAGTCACTGGTTATTGCCATCGGTAACAGTTTGTACAAATGCTAAAGAGTTTATCCCAAATTCTTTAAACGTGCCTAAAGGCATCGCCCGGAGGCGATGGGGACTTGCTGCTGCTGACAGCGGTAGCAGAGCTTGCTGAGCAGGGCTCAAGGCTGCAAGAGCTCACGCTTGCCTAAAATGTCAGCCATGCAGCCCTTTCTCACATTCATCTTATTTTTATTTAACAGAAAGGAAGTCAAAGTCTTCAAGAGAAGCAAGAAACAGGAGCAAGAGGAAGGTATGTGTCTGTAGAGGCAGCTGAAGAAGCTAGAGGTTTTGGTGGTTTTCATGCTTATTTTTTTTTTTATATGGGAACTTGTGCGTTCTTAGGCAAGTCTGTCATGCTTTGCCCTTATTTTTGTAGTCGTATGAAGACACGAGGACGGAGGAGTCAGCAGAAAGACTAACCAACACTCCTCTGCCAGATGACCACAGTGGCTACACCGTTCACAACTACGCGGGGCAGGAAGTGGAGGTTGAGAGCACGTCCATCACTTTAGGTGAGACTCGGTTCTTAGCTCCCCGAGCAGAGCGGAAAGTGCCCTTTGTGCTCACCCACACCCTCTGCGCCAAAAGACAAAGGTGACTCGTGGGGTCGGGCCCGGCTGCGCCGTCGGGTGGGCAGGGGGGAACGGAGGTGGTCGTGTCTCTCCAACTCCTGGTGCGTCCCGCAGACCTCTCCTCGTGCGAGGTGAGCGGCTCCCTGACCGACTGGAGGCCGCCGATGGAGATCACCATGGCTGACAGCACCAACGACCTCTACCAGCTCCAGGTGTCTCCCCTGGCTTCGTCCTCGGAAGGTGAGTATTTCTCTTTCTTCTACCCTGGTCTTTCGTTGGTCTACTGGAGGCAGGTTGGAAGCAAGGCGGTGGGATGAAGGCGTGCCTGGGGCATCAGGAGAATTTTTGTGGTAAACCCACCCTCCACCTGATGGATTTGGGTGTCTGGAGCTACCGAACTGGCCAGGTTACAGAAGGGGAGAGCTGGCACCTACCACCTGCAGAAGTAGTTGCTCGTGGGTGAAAGGCCCTGAAATGCCATTTACTTTGCTCGCGTGGGCAAAGGGGCAGGCTTGGTCTAGCAGGCTCAACACGATGGCACGGACAGGTCCGCCCCGAAAGAAGAGGAGAGATTTCTGAGCCGGGAGGGTGGGACTGGGGGTTCGCGAGGGAGCTGGAAGGAGGCGATGCCAGAAGCAGGACAGGGTTGGGGACAATAGCGACGGTGGAGGGAACCACGCTTCCCAATGGGGAAAACAAAAAATAATTAGCATGGATATATCAGACTGGTTCTTCACTTGGGGTGCAAATCATCTTCCCCCTGCATACCGGGCAGGCTCTGCTTTGGTGAGTCTTGGGCAGTGGGCAGGCGTCGGAGCTGGCTGGAGCCACGTACCCCAATGAGCGGTTGTCAAAGAGCATCCGAGATGAAGGGCTGTGGGGAGTCTGGGGCACGGAGCTGCTGATGGGCCTCACCGCCTCAAACCCACGAGCCCCTCCTCGGTGTCATCCGTAGCGGGGTGGGGGGAAGTAAAAGGTAGTGGTGTTGCGTGACAAGAGAAGATGAAGTAGGTTGTGTGGTGAAGAAGCAGAAGCGTTAGGGCTAATGTGCAAAAAGTTGACACCTATGTCGTTTTCTTCTCTTTTTTTCATGTGCTTACAAAACAGTTACGGATGAAGATGAAGACGAAATTAATTCGGAGATTTTGAAGGTAAAATCAGCCCTTCTGGTCAGAATAAAATTGCCCAAAGTTGCTGTTTGCACCAAGAGAGGAAGGGAAGAGCTATCTGATCCAGTCCTCTACGAGCTGAACATACACTTGCCTAACCCAAGACACTTATTTAATGAGGAAGCCTGAAAAATTAGACATAAAGAGAAGGCTACTTTGCAGAGATGAACTGGAGAGAACACATTCACGGAAATATTAACTCTTCATGTGAAAGTCAGCGAAAGCTGTTGAGTACTGCTAGAAGTAGAGGCTGCTGTATTACAGTCTGCAAAGGTTCTCTAGACTTTTTTATTTTGCCCTTCCTTCCACCTCTGACATATACGGTGCTTAATCTGTGTTTCCAGACATGTCACCCTCATCCCACTGATAAGATGGGGGTTTCATCACCAAAGATGATCCCACCCTCCCTGTTTTGCAGGAACTTTTTTTTTTAACTGGGAGTAAACCAAGTTTTATAAAACTTAGCATGAGAAGATATAATTTGATCTATTTTGCTTACCTGTCCTCTAACTAAGGGAAAGGAATAAAACATTGCACCCACAGAAAGAAGGAGCAGTTTTTAACCTTCTCCTTCTTCTCTTACAGCTGCTTGAACCAGCCCAAGACTGGCACGCTACCAGCGTCGGGGGGAAAGGCTTTCTCACCAACGAGCCGGGCACGCAGACCATGTGCAGCACTTACAGCTACAAGGAGCAGGACGGGGAGATCGACACCACTTCGGGTACGGGCCGGCTCCGCGGTGCTCGCTGCCGGCCGCGGCCACGGGATGCTGCAGACGAGGGGTTTCGTGCAAGACACTAACTGGGAGGGAGGGAAGCGAAGGGAGGAATTCACACAGCCCTGTGTTCTGAGATTTCCAAGTAGCCTGTGGGAAGGCTGGAAGGAATTTGTTGATAGAAAGGAAAAGGTGAAAAATGCCTCCAGGAAGAAGGTACTACAGATTTGTCTTAGGGTTACACACGTGCAAGTTACGTCAGCTTTCAGGAACTCCTTGCAAGGTAGCTGCAGAATTTCCCCTAGCGATAGCTTATCATAGAGGCTGTTTGGAGTGTTTTAGCAAAATATTAGTTCTAAGGTATTTGCTCACAGCTGAGAAATCTTTCAATTTCTTTTTATACACGTATACACACACATATACACTATTTTGCTCTTGCTGCATGTGATTCAGTACTCATCCTTCTTTTATTTTGTCTAGGAGATCTGGAGTTCAGGTTCTTTGACCAGAAAAGCAGCCTAGACTTCTGGATGGAGCCAGTGAGACCAATGCAAGTCATTCCCTGTGGCTTGTAAGCCCCTGGCTTCCTCTGACCATGAACTGCTCTTGGGTAGAAACTCTGACGAGCCTGAAGAGAATGGAAGAAATTGTTTGTTACTGACTGAACGAAGAAAGTAGCTTTTATATTCCGTTTAACTTTTAGGCCTGAAAAGGGTAGCAAGAAAAACTCGATTATAAATTAAAAAAAAAAAGGAATCCCATCTCACTAGCGGGACTCCTGGCACCGGCGATGCCCCGCCGCAGTACGCACCTTGCCATCGCCTCGCAGGGGAAGCTGGAAGGTTGCCGATGTGCCGTGAGGTCTGACCTGGTGGGGTACCACTGAATGGCATCGTGTGCCGGAGCCTGGGGAGGAGGTTATCGTCCTCCCCGCGCGAGATGGGACGAGCACTTTACCCCCGGAGTGCTTAGGAGAGACGCTGCAAATGAGTCTCTCGCCTGTTAGTTTTGGTTGCTGCTTACCTGTGCAACACTGGTGACATTGAGCTTAATGACTGTCATTACACTTAGTTGGGAAAATTGCACTAATTGGCCCTCTCTTCTTTGATTTACTCCATCACATAGTTCATCTTTCAGATCTTTCACCTGTGTAAATAGTTTAGACCAATAAAATGTGAAAATTCAGTTTAGGCTTTGCTTCCACATAGTGCACTTACCCAGGTCCACTCATAGGATGTTATCTGCTCATAGGCATGCCGTATCTATTTCCACATCATAGTTGAAGAGCTGCCGCACGAACCAATTTTTGCACTGATAGGGGCAGAGCTCTTTATTTATCCCGTGCCTTCCTGAGAGCCCCCCTAGCACTCTGCCGGGGTACCACCCGCGCCCTGCGCAGCGCAGCCCCAGCCGGGGCCCGAGAGTGCAGGATGGAAGAGGTTCTAGTTCGTGTGTAATACGTAGGAATCAAATCACTAAGCTGTAATAGACTATTGTACATTTTATTTTTGTATATAAAGCGTTGTATATTTGTTTTAATAAAAAGGTTTTATATATGACGTGTTTACTTTTTCTCATGGGAGAGCTCCAAGAGCGCATTCCAGATTCCTTGAAAATACCCAAACAGCTGTGCTGTTGACAGGGACGGTTGGAGGGGTTTTTTCATGAGTCATGAAAACACAGGGAATTTAGTACAGTTTGCTCCCATTTTCCATCCCCCCCTTCTCAGTGCAGCTGATGGGTGGACTCCTGCTTGTCCCGGGAAGGGAAGCCCAGGTCCTGTGCACACCTGGGGTAGTTGGCTTGTACCTATTATCTACCATCAACTCAGAGGGGGGTTACAGGGCATGCCATTAAAAAAGACCCCAAGCACCAAGCCCCTGCTATGGCTGTCCCTATCAGCAACACCGGCAGCTCCTGTGGTAAGAAGATCAGCAGCGAAGACCTAGATAAATAACTTAGGTTTGCCTAAAAAAGAAAGCACGTGCATGATTCGGAAGGCAAGGGGAAAGCAAGCTGGTTTTCCCCTGTATGTTTTGTTTATTTGCCATATTTTTGGAAAGGTCTGACATGTTAGTGCATCGCCTGGCGCGGGAGAGGAGAGATAAGCGTGGCTGACGCAATGTGTCTCCAGCTGCAGCCACCAGCATCTGACACTGCCTGGAAACCCCCCGTGCCGAGCAAAGCCGTGCCGTGATGGCCTTTGGGGAATAACTTCAGTTACCGAGCAGGAGCGAGGGTGGACCGAGGAGAGCATCAGGCTGCGGGAGAGGAAGACCCAACCCAGAACAGAGCGGACATTTCCTACCGGCTTTGGCACAGGCGCTGCTGCGACTCAACCTGCAGTCACCCGGGGACGGATGCGGGGTTTACGGAGGGAAGAGGGGAAAATAAAAATAAATAAGTGCCATAGGAAGCAGGTGGTGGTGGGGGAGTGGGTCTCTGATCCAGCACAGCCAAAAGGGATGGATACAGTCGGCAAGGCGGAGGGGGAGGCTGGGCAGGGTCACTGCCCGTTAGTCATTAACTGCCCTACCTCCCAGACAGCCCACAGCGGGCAGCGGCAGGCAGCACCCTCCCTGGGGGCACCCGGCAGAGAGCAGCTCCTGTGGCCTCATCCTGGCTCTGTGTGGGCAGCAGCCCGGAGGACGACGACCTCGCTGTCCCCCCACAGCAGTCACGCTCCCCGGCAGGGTATCCAGCCCAAGGGATCCCACCTCCCAGGAAGGGATCCATCCCGCCAGGAACCATCCCCTGGGTACCAGGGTTGCCGGAGCAGATGCCACGGCTGCCTCGGGTCACACGCACCTAAAATCCTGCACAGCTGCCTGATGCAGATCTAGGGCAGGATGGTCTTGTGCAGGAGCAAAGCGATCACCCCCCAGCTCAGCTCGGTGCCCTGGCCAGCTGCAGGAGCAGGTACAGCCAGGGAGAGAGCCCAGGCAGGGAGAGCATCGCAGCGCCGGCAGCGGGACCAGGGGGAACGGGTTTGGTTTAGGTTGGTTACAAGCTGGTTACACGCGGGGAGCGGGAGGAAGGAGGGAGAGAGAAGGGAAACTTTCTATGATGCAAACAGTGCTAAAAATAAGGTAGAGAATAATTTGCCCATTCATGCATTAAAAAAGAGCAAGTTTTTCACAGTTATGCTCCGACACAAACCCCCAGCACTTAAATTTTCACAGGTGAAAGGTCTGACCAGGATTTGAGGACAGGGGAAACCAGCAGCTAGTGCCTTGCACCCAGGGACCACGGGCAGGCTCCAAGCCCGTTTTCACCAGGACAGAGCAGATGCTTTCCTTCGTCACCTCCCAAGGTACCTGTGTGACTGACGGCACATTAGATATTTTGCCCGTGAAAAGTGGTGGAAGTCCCATGGTGGGGTGGAATTTATCTGTCCACTTGTTTCACTGCCTGAATAACTGCCAAATTCAAAGTATTTTGATGGTTTTGAACTCTTTGGAGGTGGGGGGAAGCAGAGTCATGCTCTCCAGCTCAGGAGGGCTGGGACTTGTTGAACCCCAGCTGAGACCGAGAGGCTGCCGTGCCGCGTCGATGCCTGCCTGGCTCCTCCATCACCTCCAGGGCGGGTGGGATTTGTAGAAGCCACATTTCTTCTCCCAGTGCAAACTAAAGAGACCTTTGGGCTGCTCGCACCCAGAGGAGCATCATGAGCTCTTTAGGATGAGCCTCCTGCACAGGCTATGCGAGGAAAACAGTTTTAAAGCCTTGACGTTGGATTTTTCCAAACTTGCCTATCCTAACCGAGCTCTTCATAAACCCACTAAACTTCGGCTGCCTTTCCTGTGTTGGCATAGGAGTTGTTTTCACCTTTAATGTGCACACAGCTACGTTCAGCTGGGAAGTAATTACATGCCGGGAGAGCAGGTCATTGGAGAGAGCTCACCGCTGTTTTTTTTTATAAACGGGAAGGTTTTATGGGCAGGGCTCGAAGGGCAAGCAGCTCTTTCTTGTGCTATGAACCTTGCATGAGGGTGAGAAAGATCTATAGGCAATGCAACTGTTGTAAAAATAAAGAGAGATCACCTCTCTGTGGTGGAAAACAAAAAGGAGTTGTTGTCTAATCAGCGGTCATTTGGGAAACGAGCGGAGCAAATGCCGCAGGCTTGGCTGGCCGCTCGAGCAGAGGCTCGCCATCACTTACGCCATACTTAAACCGGCACTGGCTGCAGCTTACTTGCGAACCTTGGAACCGTTTAAAAACAAACCCAAAATTCTCCTTATTTAGTTGTGGCGCTTTAGGATGTCAACAGGACAAAACCTCCTGAAAATAACACGACAGTGTCGGAAAGAGTCCCACAACCTGAACCTGGGAAAGCCCTGCAGCCACTCAGGCAGGGGGGTTGCTGCTGCAGCATCCTGGGTGAAGGCGGCAGAAGATCTCGGATGATGCCAATAGAGATTTTCAGTGCTGCAGAGGCAAGGATGTCACACATCGGTTAACTGCAGCTTTTCCTAGTGAAAACCCTTGACCTATAAATAAGGAGTTGTTCCTTTCCCCCGGATCTTCGTCCAAATGGATTGTTAAAATGCCCTTCCATAATTAGAGGGGAACATAACTTCCTCCCCTGTGGTCTCCTTAGCACATTGCTCATAATTTCATCACTCATTAGGAGCAACCCGTGAGCGCTGGGACACGGCGCTGCCCGAAGGAGCCTTTTGCTCTTGGTTGCCCAGCACGGTGGCACCTTGCGTGAGCTTTGCCCTCCTGCAATTGCTGTTTCACCTTTATTTGCCATGGTGATCGAATCCTGATAATTGGACGCGTTTCCAGGCAGTCACATGATTTACGGTATCACACCTATAAAGGATAGCAGTGCTTCAGACCAAAGGTATGAATTTATAACTACAAAAAATAGTGGAACATTTGTTTGTGGTGCAAAGGCAAACTGTTGCTGAGATAGCAACCAAACGTCTTGGGCTGCAAACATCGTTTCTCTGCTGTTGTGCTGGATCATTCCTCCTCTCTGGTTCCCCAAGGGCCCGTTCCCCCCCCATGTTTGTACACACAACACAAGTAGGACAGAAACTTCTGCAGGACAAACCTCTCCCAGGGGCTTGGGAGAGCCAAGGGAAGAAGCGTGGTTTGTAGAAGAGTCAGCTTTAGAGCTCAGATGGGGAAAAAGCTTCCCTAGAAAGGGAGGAAAGTCGCATTTTCATGGACAAATTGTACCCAAGTTGTGTTTTCTCCTACACCAAGTGCTTCAGTCCACTCCGTACCCTCTTCCACCACAGCGCTGCACTTCAGAGCTCCTTTTCCTCCCACATTTTTCCACCCTGAAGGATGTTAAACACACCCCTGTCCCTCCCCAGCCTTCCCACGCGTGAAAGACACAAGGCACTAATAAAAGCGCGTCCGTGCAGGCAGCACGGTGCGCGTAGCTCGAGCTGTTTGCACGCTATGTTGCTCCTCTCTAACCTTCGTCCTTACCTGTTCCGATAACGTCAGGATGCCAATTCAGCCGGCGCGGTTCCCGGCCACGTTGGGTTGCGGGCGGCCACCCCGTCCCAGCAGCTGGGAAGGGATGGGGGGAGCTTCCCGTGGCCCTCTCCAGAGCTCAGACACGAGCGTGGCATGCACTGCCGTGGCTCAGAGGCCACAGGAATGCTAGCCAGCAGGAGCCTTCAATCACCAAAACCCTAGAAAACCTGCCCACGTATTTGGTCAGCAGCTGATGGGAGCGGAGGTGTCAAACCACAGCACGAAGGGCTCAGGGCTGCTGGGCACCAACCATCGTAGGCTCATTCCACTGCCTGCCT
Source organism: Cariama cristata (assembly GCF_000690535.1). Lineage (NCBI taxonomy): Eukaryota > Metazoa > Chordata > Aves > Cariamiformes > Cariamidae > Cariama > Cariama cristata. The sequence continues at coordinate 25,197 of NW_009604460.1, read as the reverse complement.
CGCCGGCCAAGGGGAGGAGCGGTGCCGAACCACAGACAGCACGACAGGAGCGACACGGAGGGTGGATCAGTAGCCGCAGGGCTAGAAGACGATGAGGGGGGCAGATCTCATATCCCACCCGTCCAAGACCAGCGCGGGCTGGGCCCCAGGTGCCAGAAGTTACCAGGGTCTGCCTCTACGGGAACAGAAAGGCCGTTAATCGTCCCTTCTGGTACGTAAGGCTGGTAAACCAAGTCAGGACAAACACACGGCTGCAGTAGGCATTGGACAAGGGTTACCAGGAGATTTCCAGGAATAAGGAATCCAACCTGCAGAGCAAACAGGACAGCAGACCCAGCCTCTCTCCCTGCCCTCTGACAGCCGGCACAAGAGGTCGGGCTCTCTTCTGCCGCTTCATCTTCAGGATAATCCATCCCGTTTGTTTTGCTCACGGTTCATGCAGAAACTTCACCGTGAAGCCTTTGAAGACCCTGACAGCCAGTACCTGTCACCGCCGGTGAGGGACATCAGGGACCAGATGCTGTCCCAGCCTGTGCAGCACAGCCCGGCCTCTCACAGCTCCCCGGCATCTCCTCAGCTGCCAAAACCAGCAAGGAGGAGAAGGCCGAGCTGGGGACACATCAGGTTCCCGGCGGCTCTTCCCCGGCAAGCGGCACCCAGCTCCCGGGCCAGAACAGCAGCAATGCGCACGACGTACACAACCTGAGCACCCTGAACAATGACGACTGCCGATGCCCGCGCAGAGGATGCTCAGCCATCGCAGATGAACTCACGACCTATTTCGGTACAGGAAATCTCACACTTCAAATAAGCGCTCCTGCCTATTGTGCATTGTTCCCCATCGCACGGCCGCGACGCGCTACGCTGCCGGCACACGGCCACAGCATCAGAGCACAGAAACGCTGGGGCAAGCCGAGATGTGTGCAGCAGCTTCTGGGGATCTTCCAGGGAAATTCAACCTCGCCAGCTTTCCACGACTGCCTTAGCACAAACAGCTGCCTCGCCAGGCACTGGCAAAGGGAAGGACTTTGCTTTCTCTGTTTGCATGGAGCAATGGTTAAAAATACAAAAGCAAGGGAGTGATTAAAAGGCAGGTGTCACTGGGAGGAGGATGGGGTGATGGTCTGGGCAACCGGAAAGTAGATGGAGGTTTTGCTCCTTTCAAAGCATGTGGTGGTTTAGGAGCGATAGCACACAGAACAACGGATGGAGAACAGCATAAGGATGCTGGCCCCAGTTCAAAATGAATCCAGCACAAGCATTACGCATATTAGCTGTTTGCAAGCAGGGCTATTAAATAACAAGACCCAGGCTAACCACAGGCATAAACTCAAACATGCCCAGTTTTAATGTCTCCATTGCAAGAATACGTTTCACTGAGTTTGTTGTGTCATGAGCTAAATACTAGAAAGATTTCACCAACAGTCTTCAGGCAGAAGAAATTAATTGAGAAGCCAAGTCCAGACAGGTACGACTTTGTTTTCACCAGCTTTACTGCTGGAGAAAGCGGAGGGAGCCCAGAGCTGGCCTGTTCCCAACCTTGTGGTTGGTTTTCAGGATAGTTTTAAAAAATTCTGGAGGGAGATGGCAGAGATTACCAGCGGCATTATTTAAAATCACTAAGTGAATTGTGTTCGCACATATATACTTTACATGGAAATAATAATTTAATATTATATCCAGCAGCTGCCATTCCTGCCCAGAGCAATCCTTTGCCATCAGCTTTGGAAGACCCTCACCGGGGTTTCTCGGGCTCCACGTGCCGCACCCCACACCGCTGGAAGCCCCCAGACGGGCTTTCCCGGGCCGCACCAGGGTGACCCGTCCTGCCTGATTTACACCGCCGTTTGCTCTGCCCCGCACGCTCCCGCCCTCACCCCACGGCGAGGTCCCAGGCTGGGTCCACAGCAAAGCGGTGCTTCCTCTGCCCAACGTCCCTGTGCCGGCTCTGCCACCTCAGGCTGCGTGCCAACATCCCAGCGCAAGTTCCGTCACATCAAGAAATCTCATGTCGTTTGTACCTACTAACGAGGAACATCCCTCAAGCTCACACCAACAGCCAGCATCTGCAGCTCAGCCGTACCAAAAGCATCTTAGATGTTGCCTACAGAACACTACCTGAACCACGAGAGTTGCAGAAGTTTAACAACAACCGGTTGCACCAGAAATGGGGTGCTTCCCGGCTGCTGTGCAAAACGCTGCCAGGATAGCCAAGGGCAACGGTCCAAAGCAGCACAGCTCGCCGGTGCTACGTGCACGGTTTCCATGCACAAGCCATTGATGGGCTTTTTCTCCATGAGGCAGGGAGAGGACAGCAATCATCATGAAGAGGATTTTAAAAATCCACAGTCATTAATAGGCATGTTCTTGGACCTATTTTTAATTGATACCTTGTGACTGACCAGATTTCAGATTGGTGGTGTGCTTAATTAAGGTGCTATTACTGAAACTGCCCTTTCTTAGCTGATTTAACATTATCTTCCCTTAGAGCTAAGGACAACAGAAGTTTTTTCCATCGATTTTTAAAAGGCTTGGCCCTACCCAGATGATACCCTCGCCCAGCTGTATGCAGAGCTGACTAATCTTTGGGCCTTAATTCCCGGATCCTCTTCCCAGCTGGGTTCATCCCACCAGTCCAGAAGCCGGCGTTGTCCCTGCGGCTGAACATCTCCCGTGCCTCCGCGCCGGGACGGGCAGCGGCACACAAAAGCCACATATTTGTGCTGGCGGCGAAGCCAAGGCAAAGCTTGAATATAATTCCTATCTTCTGGAAAATTCCCCTCCCTCAAAACAGCAATTCCTCATGGAGAAGCATGAAGAGCTTTGCTGGAAGCACAGGCTGAGCCCCTCATCCCCATGCCCAACAAACAGCTCAGCAGGGGAAAGACCCCAGCTCACCCCCTCCAGTATTTCACTCGTGATAAACAGGTAGCAAGCGTTCTCCCTAATTAGCATCTTGAGAGAGGCGACTCACTGAGGTGTTTCGATTACAGCGCACACACCTCTGTGTAAGAGGAGCAGCCGGGGGTTAGGGAGCGCGGGCGGCCCTCGAACTCCCCGTAGGTATGAGGAAGCCTTGAAATAACATTTTTCTGTGTTCCACGTCAGGGTGCCATCGCCTGCTGCCAGGGCGCAGCACAGCCAGGTGAGCGGGTGGCCAGGATCAGGAATGACTCTGCTTCTGCCCCTTTAGCAGGGATGATGGAGCTCGCAGGAGGAACCCCACAGCGGGATGGCGGCAGGACCCTGCCTGCATCGGGGGAGCCGCACAAGGCACCCTTTTTTTTGCCGGCGTCGGGGGACCCGCACAAGGCCCCCCCCGGCCGATGCTCCACTGTTCCCAGTGCCGAGGCTGGACCGTTGATGCTGTGCCACGTAAAGACATTGCATGGTACCTTACAGTCAGACCCATGGAAAGGCCTGCGGGAGAGGCACGGGTGGGCTATGCTCCACTTTTAAAAACTAGCCCCTTCTCACTGCTTGGCTGCTGCAGGGAATTACGACCCTGCGCAAC